>NW_024425230.1:13979349-14245710 GCF_017311325.1 Ursus maritimus | reverse complement strand
TTTTTTTTTTTTTTTTTTTAAACAAGCATCTTGTGTATTTAACCTTGTCTGGGTTGTTTTATGTTTGTTACCTGATCCTTTTTTTTCTGAAAGAAGAGACACAGTTCTGAAAATAGTCTTTGCCTAAAGGGGAAAAGCAAATTCTTTTCTTAGTATTGTAATTTTTTTTTTCAGCAGGATTTAATTGTTTAGGTGCTCTAGAAACGTTCTCTTCATGTTCTTTTGATCATACAGCCTGTGAGCAGATAGTTTTTGAGCAGACACACCCAATATAAGTTTACATATTTGCTTATAAATTATGTACATGTACTATGTGCTGATATTACATGTATTATTAAACACTCACCAAAATAGAAATTAAACGGACACATTAGATCCGTCTGAATGGAAGTTCCAATATTTTCTTTGCCTGTCCCAGGGTTGTCCCGGACACTCCCTGCGGCATGCTCAGTCCACCCTGGCAGACTCCCCTCCCCACCACCACAGCCTAGAGCACCTCATGGGCTTTGCCAGATCTCCGTAAAAATGCAGCATGAAAAGATGTCCAAAATCTGCATAGGGAGGCTGGAAGGAGAATAATTTGCTGAAGGTTCTGAAATAAGCTCATTGAACTCTTAATTCTTCAACTTCAGAGAGAACGCAGTGGGGAGGGGTTGGGAAGTCCAAGCTGATGTCATAGGAACACTTAGGAAGCTATTTTGTCTATCCCCTTCAGTGCGAGTCTTGATAGGTTTCACTACGGGGGTGTGACTCAACCACTATTTAGGTTGTTATGTAACCTACACGTAGCTCCCTTTCTAAAATCCCCAGTTCTGAATTCCAACAAAGAAACCTGGCCTAAGATTTTCATAGAAGGGATGGTATAATTGTGCTGCTGTTACTTCTAATTGGAAGCCTGGATTGCCCTGTGCTTGAAGTTCTTGCTGGAAGAGGATTTTGTAAAGGGTGCTTTTGGAGTGTCCTGGTTACTTGTGAAGGCTTACTGAAGTCTCTGCTGTAGAAAAGAGTGTATCTGCCCTGATTTGATCACTTGTACCAGTATTGCCATTTATACTTTGTGATTGGGCAGAACAATAGATGATTCTAGTCTAACCCTCACGTACCATAATGCCCTCCTTACTGCTGCATAGTTGGCTCTTTCCAGATTCCATGCATTTGGTGAGGAGCCTTCTCACCTCCCTGTTCTTTATCCTTCTAAACCCTGCTCTTCCCCTTTGGCTAGTCACCAGCTGGGTCATTTGCTTTAAACACACATAAGAATATATGAAAAGATTCTGCCTCCACCTCCTACACTTCATCTGTGAGTCCAGCTTCCATACTGATCATTCCTGTTTATTCTACTCATAGAACTTTGATGTATCCTTCCTGGGGATTCTGGCCCCTGAGCATCTCAGTGGAGAAAATCTCTGCAAAATACCTCTCCAACTCTGAGTCCAGCGGTACTTCCTCCAGAGTGGTATATTCAATTCCAGAATGTTCTCCTGTCTCTTCGCCATTCCTTCCCCAGTCTGCAGTCCACCCCCTGAAGCCATGCCTGCTGTTCAGCTGTGGGTACCATCTCTTGATCACAGGGCACACCCCTCATGGACAAGCTGGCACGCTTCCTAGAGTGACAGCTCCAAGCCTCGTTTTCCTCCCGGCCTCCCATCTCTCATCACAGGTGGAATGGCAGGACTTGCCGGTGGTGGCCAGGTAGTCAGTGGGGTTTCAAATGCCACATTAAGGACTTTCAACTGTTTCCTGCAGACAGTACTGGAACCATTCAAGGGGATTACATCTCTGCAATGCTACTGCTCTGGTGGAGTGGAAGAGAGTTTGCAGAGGAGAGAAGCTTGAGAGAAGAGTCAAGAGGCTCCCAGCTCTCAGTTCCCCTCGGTACCCTGTCTCTCATTCCAATTTCAAAATGGTAATTTCATTGACTACTTTACCACTTGAGTTAGTGGAACAGCCTGGCAGAATGGAAAGCACATAGGCCCTGAGCTAGGCAGCTGTGAGTTTCAATGACAGCCCTGCTACCAAAAACAAGGGGGTGACCCGGGGCAAATTCATTTGAGTTCCTTAATCTGTAGAGATTTTTTAAATTTTTTCATCATCCCTACAGGACTTTATGAGAATTATATAAATTTAATTTGTGGCCTGTAACTCAGTATGAGGGACGTAGTACATACTCAGTGACTGTTACTCACTGTTTATTTACCCCCACCCACCCCTATGAGATGGTCACGCTGAGGTCTGACTTTGAGACATCCAGGCATATGTGGGTGATTCTTCCAGTATTCCAAATATGTCTCTGCTAATCGTTGTAGATAGCATTGGCTGGAGAATGTTAATAAAATATATAGTTTTTCTTTTTTTTTTAAGATTTTATTTATTTATTTGATACAGAGAGAGACAGCGAGAGAGGAAACACAAGCAGGGGGGTGGGAGAGGGACAATCAGGCCTCCCGCTGAGCAGGGAGCCTGATGTGGGGCTCGATCCCAGGACCCTGGGATCATGACCTGAGCTGAAGGCAGATGGTTAGTGACTGAGCCACCCAGGTGCCCCAAGAAATAGTTTTTCTAACTGTAGACGAGGCTGTCAAATAAAATCCCTGCTTGGCTGGTTTTTCTGTCCCTCTGGAATTAATTCATGCTATAGTTCACAGTTTAAAACCAGTGATAAGTTTGTTTCCCATTATATGCAACTTTGGATGGGACATCCTATTTAAACCAGTGTGGTCAACGTGAGGTTGCATTTATTGGAAATTAGATTTATTTCAGGACTTTTGAAAAACATTATAATGATGTTATGTTATATACATTTCTTGTATATACCAGTTAATCTAATTAGGCAACTAATTACTTTTGCAAAACTTTAAGTCAGTGTTTTATTTCCTTTCCCTCTAATTACTGTCATTATACATTGTATTCCAGCAATATAATCTACTATATTCTTTTATTCAGAGTAATGTTGCTTATTTTAAAATTAAAAAAATTAAATTATACTTATGGGGTGCCTGGGAGGCTCAGTCATTAAGCATCTGCCTTCGGCTCCGGTCATGATCCCGGGGTCCTGGGATGAAGCCCCGCGTTAGGCTCCCTGCTCAGTGGGAAGCCTGCTTCTCCCTCTCCCACTCCCCCTGCTTGTGTTCCCTCTCTCGCCGGCTGTCTCTCTCTGTCAAATAAATAAAATCTTGGGGCGCCTGGGTGGCTCAGTCGTTAAGCATCTGCCTTCAGCTCAGGTCATGATCCCAGGGTCCTGGGATTGAGCCCCACATCGGGCTCCCTGCTCCGCTGGGAGCCTGCTTCTTCCTCTACCACTCCCCCCTGCTTGTGTTCCCTCTCTCGCTATCTCTCTCTCTCTCTCTGTCAAATAAATAAATAAAATCTTAAGAAAATAAATAAATAAAATCTTAAAAAAAATTAAATTTACTTAAAAGGCTTTTAGTTGCAGTCACATAAATAATTATAGTGTTATTAAGGACCAGGAAGTGAAACTTCATAATATTTTCATTGTACAATTATCATTAAATACGTTATTCCAGTGTACCCTTTAATATGTATCTTTGCTAACTGAGCTTCATTTGAAAAGAATTGCTGGAAAATTGTAGTTTTTTTTTTTTTAAGATTTTATTTATTTGACAGAGACAGTGAGACAGGGAACACAAGCAAGGGGAGTGTGAGAGGGATAAGCAGGGTTCCCACCGAGCAGGGAGTCTGATGCTGGGCTCGATCCCAGGACTCTGGGATCATGACCAGAGCCGAAGGCAGATGCTTAACGGCTGAGCCACCCAGGCGCCCCTGGAAAATTGTAGTTTTAAGTAGCGTGTCTAGTGTGTGTGTGCATGTGTGTGCGTGCATGTGTGTGTATGTGTTTCCTGATCTGTCTTTCCACAACTTGTAACACGAACTGTTCTTTTGGGTGATCACTAGGAAACTGCTGGAAACATATTGGCCTAGCATCACTAATTAAGATCAGTGATCTCTAAACTCACTCTTAATTTGAACTTTAATTGTGAATGCAACATTTATAGGAGTCATAGCTGCAGTGCTTATGTGTTCAATTTAATATGCATTTAAAATATTTATTGCTCCTCAAAGCATTTTATATATTTATTTATTCTTAAAGATTTTATGCATTTATTTGAGAGGGAGCATGCACGCATGAGTGGGGGATGAGGAGGGGAAGAGGGAGGGGACTCTCAAGCAGACACCCCACTGAGCACGGAGCCTGGAGCCCAGTCGGGGCTTGATATCAGGACCCCGAGATCATGACCTGAGCTGAAATCAAGAGTGAGATGCTTAACTGACTGAGCCACCCCGGCACCCCACATATTATTATTTTAGTTGCAAAATGAATTGGGCATAACATTCCTTTATGGAAAAAAATTCTGGATTATTATTTCATCCTTATAGTACAAAACAGACTCTCGATGTAAAACTTTGTGACTGTAAACCTGTTTCTTAAGCAGGGCAGGACCCATGATGCACTTGGATTTCTGGCTGGATTCTGACTGGACAAAATGTCTATCAAAAGAGATACAGATTGCCTGTTGTTATTCACAGTAGTTATGCTTCACAAAGTCAGGAGGAACATTGAAGGAGTCCTCCTAAAGGAAATACAGAGTTAGGTTCCCGCGAACCTCTGGTCACCTTTTTCTCACCCTATAAATAAATAACCTTGTTTTATGTGCATTTCTGCTCAAAAGCACCTTTATTTAATGTATATCACCGGTTCATTAACATGGAACTCACAGCCAAAAACACCATAACCCATGCCTGAGCAAAGCTTATCTAACGTGTATTTTCCCTATAACACGCATCACAGCCTTCTTGCTTCTGGTATACCAGATAGCGCTTCGGTGCTATGTGTGAGGGCCATTTTAAACAGGAGAATTAATCAGAAAAAGCAAGGAAACTGCAAAAAAGTGGCATCAGATCTCGAGAAGGACACTTGTTTGCAGAATAAGAGCTGAAACAAGGAGGTGGTGTTCAACCTCAGCTGGGACTGTGCGCATGGGCCACTCAGATTTGTTGCCACTCTGCACGTGTTTGTGAATGACCAGGAAAGTGCTGCTGGGGTTGCAAATACATTTTTCAGCAGGCAGATTCACAAATACAAGGAGGATTGACTGTAGTTAGAAGAAAATGATTTCGAGACCGTGTATGCCTTGAGTTGCTCTTTGAGCAGTTAAACCATTCCTTCTCAAGAGCTGAATCTGGGAGAATCTCTGAATCTCTCCTACCTAGAAGGGCTGGATCCTCTTCCCTGGTGCTAACACTTGTGACCTCTTTTAGGTCACCATCCCTCCTGCTTGCACAAGTATGTCACCTTTGCCACCTCTCTATAGTCCTGTAGTTTAGTTTCCCTATCCTGTCACATGCTGTGAGTTTGGAGACGTTACAAGAAAGCAATAATTAAGAGAAGAGCCTGTGGATTCAGTTGGCCTGGGTTCAAATCCTGGCTATACTACTTACTAGCTGCCTGCCCTTGGGCATGGTATTCAAACTCTTGTGCATTGCTTTCTCATCTATCCAATGGCTGTGACAACATTGCCTATCTTGTTATGTTAGTGATTGATGAGAAAATATGCACTTCAGGTATATCAGGTGTTTAAGATGGGTAGCACGTGAGCCCTCAAATATGAGCTATTAATCTATTCAGTTATCCATACTCAACTTCCCTTTCTGTTTTTCTTAAAGATTTGATTATGCATCACCAACAAAACTAGAACCAAAAATAAAATTAAGGAAAAGAAGGGTGCCTGGGTGGCTCAGTCGGTTAAGCATCAGACTCTTGATTTCAGCTCCGGTCATGATTCCACATTCATGGGATTGAGCCCCACATAAGGCTCCACACTCAGAGTGCAGTCTTGGGATTCTCTCTCCTTCTCCCTCTGCTCCTCCCCTGGCTCGCACATGCTCTTTTTCTCTCTCTTTCAAAATAAGTAAATAAAATTTAAAAAAAAAAAAAGAATGAAGGTGAAAGATACTCAAGAATGAAAAGGTGGAGCAGAGATGATGTTAGAAAAAACTATTAGGTTAGGGAGAGAGCAATTCTCATATTGGCCCTGAGTTCTGACCAGTTTCAAAAAAGAAAGGCCTGAGTCTCACTGTATTTTGGGTAAAAGCAATTGTTCAGGAGGTGCACGGCTAATTTTAGGATGGAGCAGTTTTTTTCTCGGTTCTTCTTGGAGCACCTTGCTATTCAGATGCTTGTTAATTCTGATTTGTAGCGTGAGTACGTGTGTGTGTGTGTGTGTGTGTGTGTGTGTGAGTGTCCCTCACCCCGGAGTCTTGGAGATCAGATGTTACCTCACTGAACTTTAGGTCTTCAGGCCTAGCCTCCAGACACGGATTCGGCTGCGATTCTCTCCTTCTGATAAAGTGATTTCCAAAACACTTGTTCTTCCTCCAATTTTATCAGGGATCACAGAGACACAACTCTAAGTGCGGGGAAAGGCATTGGAGCCTTGTATCAAGATAGTGAAGGCGTCAGAGAGGCAGATAAAGGAACTAAGTGCAGTGCGGCTTCTACAAGGGGTTATCTGGACTGGGGGACATCGTGACGGGGGCCCTAAAGCCGTAGTCTCCATGCTTTTGGGCCATGCCCCTCTTTTTTCAAATAGTTTGAAGCACATAGGCCATGTATACACATTTATTTACCTGTCGATTCCATCTACTTAGCTCTGAACTACTGTAATACGTACATTGTCATTTGCATTTAAAGAGATGTTGAACAGGAAGGATGACTGTCCTAAAAGTAAATTGTGGTGATGGCTGCATAACTCAGAAAGTTGACTCAACATTATACAATGACACATGTAAAATGGGTACATTTATTGTATATAAATTACTCCTTTAAGGTAGTTTAAAAAGGGAGGGAATGACACAAAGAGGAAATGAGCAATGTATAAACATTTAGATCCTATCATAAGTATAAAAAAGCTGTTGCTCTCACCCCATGTATTAACAAATGCTCATTTGCACTAAGGGTAATATGATCAGACATGCCATGATTAACGTTTTTAATCACTTCATTGTTTGAGTTTTACAAAAAGCTCATTCTCGGAGTATAATTATGCTCTTTGATGCTTTTGCATATGTTTCGTTATTAGCATTATCTTCAGTCCACAGTTTCTTGGCAAGAATCTTTGTCAGTGCCTAGGTAACATCTGTAGATCTCTTTGGCCAGGGGTGCAGGTGTGCGCACACGCACACCTTAGAGTCGTATGCCACATGCCGTATGACACACACCAGATGATCCCGAGAGCGTGGGGCCCAAGAATTATCTCTCTGGATGGTGAAACCTGCGTTTTTCCCTTAGGGCACCTCCCAGTGGCTGTGATTGGCTGATCTAGGTTTCTTTTTGGCTTTCGATTTCTTCATTACCACCTTTCCCTGTGGGGATTGCGTGCCTATGTTTTTAAAATGGGTGCGTTTGTTATTATAATTTCTCCCCTGTCTCCCCTAGGACTTATGCTTTCCGATGTCCGGGACATTGTTTTGTTCATTGTGACACGCCCAGCGCATTAACTGATTCTTGGCACAAATTCTTGGCTCCATAAATATTGTCCAACAAGCAAATCAATCTATGTCCTAAATTTTAGCGACAATGGATTTTTCTCAATTTTAAGGTAAAGATAAATATAGGTAGAAGTTCTGTTATTCGGTTCCTGCCTACACTGAGGTGCTCACTTTGGAGACCACTGCCTGTCGGTGAGTGGAACGTGAATGGCCTAGAGGGAGTTGGAAAGTGTGGAGACAAGGTGACAGAGCGTGTGTTTCTCTTTGGGCATCTGATGTTTGGGACACCTTACCATTCTTCCCTTATAAAAGGAAAGGAAGGAAAGAATATAATCAGAAAACAGAACAGGTAAATGTAATACCTTTCCAACACAGTGTAAGGCATTTTGGAAATACTGTGCAAAAGGCAGCTGCTGGTGATGTTCGAAGGATTTTAGGATTTGAAGGGTGGCATTGTGACAGATGATTTTTCCACATTGGCATGACTGGCAAGGACCAGGAAGTACTCAGGTGAATTACATCATTTCAATTTGTTTTGCAGAACAGCTTTGTAACTTAATTGAAATCCAGTTTTTTCTTTCTTTTTTTTCCAGATCAGGTTTCTTGAGGTATAATTTACATACTACAGTTTACTTGTTTAGGTATATAGTTGTTTGAATTTGAGACACAGAGACATGGGACCATAATCATGATATAAAAGGTTTCTATCATCCCCCCCAAAGTTCCCTTGTTCTTTCTGTTCCCATCCCGCTGGTCCTAGCACCACTGATCTTCTTCCTGTCCTTGTAGTTTTCCCTTCTCCAGAATGTCATAAAGGATGATGTTACACAGTATATAGCCTTCTGCGTTTGGCTTCTTTTAAGATTTTGAATAAAGTTTCCATAAACATTAATGTGTAGGTCATCCTATGCAAATCCGTTTGAGTTTCTCTTGAGTAAATACCACTAAGTGGGATTTCTGAGCCATGTGGTAATTGCAATTTTAATTGTACAAGAAACCATCAAATGGTTTTCCTAAGTGTCTGTGCCACTTTGCATTCCCGCCAGCAATTCATGAGCGTTCCAGTTGCTCTGTATTCTCGCCAGCACTTTGTGTTGTCAGTTTTGCTTATTTGTTTTTAGTCATTCTAGAAGATAGTTGGTTTAGTTGAAGTGTAATGGGATGATTGGGGTCTTACTTTTCTTTTGTTGTCATTACTCTTTTTCTCGAGCAAGCCTCCCCACCAAGCTTTTTCCCTTCGCTGGTTCCATTTGCATAGACAATAGGATTGATACTTCATTAAATACTGTCCCAGTTCTTTGCCTCTGCCTCATAGTATATGTTGCACTTGCTTTGCTCCTCACTGAATTCTTATCATTAGATTGTAAACTTCTTACAGTCAGGTTCATGCTACTCTGATAAGAGCCAGTAGATACTCAGGTAGCCCTTTTTAAAAATAATTATTTTTAACTTAATTTAATTTAATCATTTATTTGGAAGAGAGAGTGAACAGGAGCAGGGGTAGAGGGAAAAGCAGACTCCCCGCTGAGCAGGGAGCCTGACACAGGGCTTGATCCCAGAACTCTGAGATCCTGACCTGAGCTGAAGGCAGACGCTTAACTGACTGAGCCACCCAGGTGCCCATCACAAAGCCCTTCTATATTGATTTTTTAGGGGATAAGAAAGCATAGAATCAGCCCTGAAAAAATAATTATTAAAAAAAAAGCCCTCTTCATTTTATATCTTTTTGTATATAAGATGTTATGGGAGGATTTTTAGACTTTCCCAGTCCCGAATTGAGGATCAAATGGTGCAACACTGTTATTGATATTATTGTTTAAGCTAATAGTATAAGGACTTTTTAATTGTTCCAGCTACATTAATATATCTTCTTCATTTAGGATCAAGTGCTATTTCTAAAGCGCCCATTGAAATGTCTTCTATTGAAGCAATTAGGCTTGGTTGGGCTTGGTTTCAAATTCTGCCCATTTTCAAGCTCTCTTCAAATTTAGCTGTAAGCATAATTAATGTTTTAGACACATAATAATATAAATTTATCCCTGCAACTTTGGTTATCTTGAGTCACATCTTTTCACAGATTGCAATATGAAGATTTAGGCTTGGTTTCAAATTCTGCTAATTTTCAAGCTCTGATCAATATCATTTGCAAGCATAATTAATATCTTAGGCAGATAATAATACAGATTGATGCCTACAACTTTGAGAATATTGAGTCATATCTTTTTCAATGACTGCCTTATAAAGACTTATTAAAAACTGATGTCTCAGTATTAATTTTCAGTGTTTATATAAGCAGTCTCATGGGGGATATAATAGCTTTAAAAGGACAGAATTGATCAGACTCACATGCATATGATTATGCATTGATGTAGACAGTTTCCTAGTAGTTCTTGCTAGTTTTTCCTTAAGCACATTTTTTTTTTAAAGATTTTATTTATTTGACAGAGAGAGACAGCCAGCGAGAGAGGGAACACAAGCAGGGGGAGTGGGAGAGGAAGAAGCAGGCTTATAGCAGAGGAGCCTGATGTGGGGCTAGATCCCAGAACACGGGGATCACGCCCTGAGCCGAATGCAGACACTTAACCGCTGTGCCACCCAGGCGCCCCACTTAAGCACATTTCAATATACCTAGCATTCAGAAGAAAATCTTCTCACCTGAGTATTTTGCACAGAGCCCATTATATCCTCAGGCCTACAGGCAATTGTTTTATTACTCCAAGGTCTCTCAAGGCCCACCTCTGAACCTGAAGAATATTATGTTGTTCTCTGTCCTGGACGATTGTGTTCCAATGGTGATATTTGACAGTGATACTGTTTTAGAATTTGAGACAAGGGAAAAGGTCTACAATAAATGGTTTTGGTGGAAAAATGGTCAACTGTGAAGTGTTTCATTGTCCATCCATCTTTCCTGTTTGTTTTTTTTTTTTTAATTTTAATGCATCCATCCATCTCAGGAATTTTGTTCCTTTTACCCATTTTCAGCTAGCAGGATAAAACACAGAAGGGAGAGCTAGGTGGTGGAGTGGGCAGGGACTGCATAGCGGTTCTAGCTAGTGGAAGTAGTGACTTTTGAAAACGTGTATGTTTTTGAGGGTCACAGTGACAAGGGGCATTGCTGATGTGTGGGAGGTAGAGGCCAGGGTTAGTAACTGTCATCCTGTAGTGCGTAGGACAGTCCATACAACAAAGAATTGTCCTAATCTAAGTGCCAGTAGGGCCTCCTGTTGAGCAATGCTGAGATAAGCCTGGGATTCAATTTGCAGCTCAAAAGTTGCATTTTCCTCCTTGGTAAAGTTGGAATGAAAATATGTATTTATAAGATTGTTCTGAGCATAGCCGACGATGTATGCAAAACAGTGAACGCAGGACCAGATACGTAGTAGGAACTAGTAAAGAATCATTGGCATTCTTTTTAACCCTCCATTGGCTTCTCAACCCACTCTGAGTAAAACTCTAGGTCCTCACAGTGGCACAGTGGCACACAAAGACCTGCCTGCTCTGACCCCCTGCTCCCCTCTGAAACTCCTTTCCTACCAGTCCCTCCCCTGGCTCTGCACCAATCACCCTGGCCTCCTTCCCGTCTCTCAGTCTTCCCAGAGATCTACCCAGCTCTGGACCTTCTGCTCTTCCGTGGTCTGTCTTCTGTGTGGAAGGTGCTTCCCCCACATGCATCCGCTTGGCTCTCTGCCTCACTGCTTCTGTTCTCTGCCCACCTTATCTAAGGGGGGCTTTCCTGGGGCGCCTGGGTGGCACAGCGGTTGAGCGTCTGCTTTCAGCTCAGGGTGTGATGCCGGCGTTCCGGGATCGAGCCCCACATCAGGCTCCTCTGCTATAAGCCTGCTTCTTCCTCTCCCACTCCCCCTGCTTGTGTTCCCTCTCTCACTGGCTGTCTCTATCTCTGTCAAATAAATAAATAAAATCTTTAAAAAAAAATAAGGGGGGCTTTCCTGATGCATGATGTGAAGGTGGCAGCCTGGCTGTCTGCAGTCACCCTTTCCCCTCGGCTCTTGCTCTTTTTGCCATCACCCAACATATTCAATATATTTTTGCTTGTTGTCTGTCTCTTCCAAGTAGAACATAAGTTTCATGAAAGCAGGGACTCTGTGTTATTCACTGATGGATCCCCGGTGGCTGTAATACCACTAGTGCATAGGTGCCCCAAATATTTATTGAATAAATGAATTAGTAAAAATAACAAAGGAAAAGGGTATGCTGTGGTTGACAATGCTCGGTGTGTACATATGCTGTTTGTGTTTATCATAAAGTTATACTTTCTTCTAGTTCAATCATTTTTAATCCAGGTGATGGAATTAATTGTTTACTAGAGTCTCCCTATCTAAACAATTTTGACAGACATTACAGATGATAGTGGATACCTGGTTGCCTAAGAATTGGATTTCTCTGTTCTCCTCCATCACTTTTTTTTTTTTTAAGATTTTATTTATTTATTTGACAGAGATAGAGACAGCCAGCAAGAGAAGGAACACAAGCAGGGGGAGTGGGAGAGGAAGAAGCAGGCTCATACTGGAGGAGCCTGACATGGGGCTTGATCCCATAACGCCGGGATCACGCCCTGAGCCGAAGGCAGACACTTAACCGCTGTGCCACCCAGGTGCTCCTCCTCCATCACATGTAATTGAGGAAAGCATGTGACTTTTATTTCTATATAAGATGGCCTAAGGGTATGACGATGTGATTTTCTTGGAGTGTATGTTTTTAAATTGGTTGCAAATCTGTAGAAGCCATCAATAAAATTGTCCACAGCGTATTAGAATTGTTGAGTTGTCCTGTCTTCTTGGAGGAGGTGACAATGTTCTTTGGAGAGAGAGTAGGGATTTGCTGCTTCTGTTGACATAGGCTTGGTGTGCGCTTGGGGAGTGCTTTGAAAGCTTCTATTATCAGAGAAACTACTGGCTTGGTGTTTTGAAAGTAGGGCAATGATAAACTGTGTGCGATGTTTATTTAAAAGGTAGGTATTTGTGTGTAAAAGTTTCTTCTTGCTTTTAATAGGTACAGCCATATTTCTGAAAGCTTTCGCTTTGTATTCTGAAATATTTATATTGATTCGGTGGTTGACAGGCATACACAATTTGTTAAACGTGTTCTGTTTCACACCAGAAGTGGCATAAGCAGACATGTCTAAGGCTTCCTTTGTTCTAAATTAATGTCTGTCTTTGGGCTTACCTTTCAGTCACATTTTTAGATCCTAAGATGGCTCCTACAATATGCCGTGTACTCAAGAGGGATTCAATTTTTGCTGGAAATTAATGTCTTCCCCTAGTTCTATCCTTCTGCCAGTAAGGTTCTAAAGATACTTCAGGTGTTCTGCTTCTGTGGGTAATTCCTAGACAAACCTTTAAATGTGATAATGTTAGGCAGGACATTGGAGGTTGGCCAGTTGTTTTGCGATGTACATACTGGGTAGGAGATCAGTGTGTGTGGTTTAATAGGAGGCTGTGAAACTCGTGTGTGAAGGAGTAAATTACTTTCTCTTACATTTGCTGTGTGTTGTTAAGACTATGTTTACTGAACAGTGCTTGAGTTTCAAAATTTGGGTCTGTAGCTCCATGGTAGATAAGAAATACTTTGATAAGGGACTCAAGAAAACTCTGTGTGTGTGTGTGTGTGTGTGTGTGTGTGTATGCACGCACGCACATATGTAGTGGCAAGGGATGGGGAGCAATTTCGTCAAGAGGTAATTATTGATTGAACACTGTAGCCGGAGAAGCATGGACCTTTAGCAAGAGTATTACATCCATCTACCCCTAACCATGATCAAGTGTCCTCAGCTTGACCTACATTCTTCTTCCCCTTCAGCCTAATTTTATCTTTTGCCTTCAGTTTTTCCTTTCCTACAGCCTTCAGAACTTACCCCAGTCTTTCCCCTCCTGCCCCCACGACAAGTCATACTAAGATTACCAGTAAGCTCCGTTGCGCCACATGGATGCTTTCGGGTCTGGTGTTATCTGCAAGCAGCTCTCGATGCTCCTGACCACTTCCTCTATAAAATACCCTTCCTTTGTCTTCTCTGTTTTGGTGTCTAGTCGTCATAAGGTGACACCACACTTTATTTCATCCAATCTGGCTTTATCATTTAATGTCCTTTGCAAGTTTATCGTGCTCTAACAGACTGTTCAGTGCAGGGGTTTCTTAAAGCTCATGCCGTCTTTCCATTTCACACTCTTCTTGGCAAGGTCATCTATTACTATGCCTGCAGTTACCATCATCTGAATGCCAGTGTCTCCAAACTCTTGTCTCTAGACCTGATCTCTCAGCTCCACAGTCATGTACTTAGCTACCAATATAGGTTCTCTAGTGGAACTTCTGAAACACAGAGAAACCAAGACTGATCCCACAGTACGCATTTGTGGGTGAATAGCTCTAGTATTTCTCAGTTGGGCTGGACTCAATCCTCAATCCTCCTTTTCATTCCTTTTATTGAGTCCCATTAACTCAGTATCATTACTGTTGCTCAGTACCTCCCTTCTTTTCTTTACTGATAAAACAAGAAAACAGAAGAATCATGAGAACGTAGATTTAAGCACCACAATCAGCTTCAAATAATTTTTGCATATATAGAACCCAAGAACTGCAGATTGACCGTAAGTTGGGCCATAAAGAAAGCCTCTCTTTGCGGAGGAATGAAAACATATGGATTTTCCTTTCTGACTTAATTCTTAGGAATTAAGCTAGAAGTCAATAACATGAAGATAACCAGACAATCCCATTTCTGTTTTAGAATTAAACACTATGCCTCTAAAAAGCAATCAAAAAAACCAACCAACCAAACAAAAACAACACAACAAAAACTACCCTATAGAAGAACTTAAAATGGAAATTAGGAAGGATTTTGAGTTAAGTGGTAATGAAAATATGACACATCAAAACTTGTTTGATGCAACTCATTCAGTGCTCAGAGGGAAATTTGTAGCATTAAATAGATAAATAAGAGAATAGTACAGTCCAAAAATCAGTATCTAGTTTTCTGTCAAGAAATTAAAAAAAAAAAAAAAAAAGAACAGCAAATCAAACTCAAAGGGTATAAAGAAGTAAAAAATAAGAACAGGAATCAATAAATAAAATCAAAAAAGAAAAGTTAGCTTTAGAAAAGTTAGTAAACTAATAAACCCTTTGTGAGACTGATCAGGAAAAACAGTATAGAATATATTGCCAATATCTGGTTACCTGTTGAATTGGAAGCCCCGTTGAGTGCAGAAAGGAAAAAGAATAGATATTTTAGAAAAGATGAAACAAAACTGTCATCATTTGAAAATAATTTAGTGGTCTACTGAAGACCAGAATTATAATTTATAGACAAATTATTAGAATTAATAAATGACCTCAACAAGATGGTAGGAATTAGAATCCATGTATAAAAGTCAATTATTTTCCTCTATACTAGCTACTGAAAATGAAAATACAGTAAAAATATCAATAGCTATAAAACTATGAGGTACCTAGAAATTAATTTGGCAAAATATGCGCAAGTTGCCTACTATGAAAATTTAAATATTTATATATATATAAATATATAAATATATTATACATTATATTTATATATTTATATTTATATATAACTGATGAACAATTGAAGCCTGTTACAAGTTACAGGTACCATATAATTCAGTGATCATACTACTTGGTATTTACCCAAACCAGCTGAAAATTTATGTTTGCACAAATGTTTACAACAACTTTATTCATAATTGCCATAGATTTGAAGCAACCAAAATGTCCTTCAACAGCTGAATTGATAAACAAACTATAGGACATCCATATAATGAAATATTATTCAGCAAGAAAAATAAATGAGCTATCTATCAAGCCACAAAAAGGTACGAAGGAAATGTAAATAAATATTACTTAGTGCAGAAAGCCAGTTTGAAAAGTCTGTGTGATGTATGTTTCCAACTATATGACATTTTGGAAAAGGCAAAACTGTAGAGATGGTGAAAAGATCAGTGGTTGCCAGGGCTTCAGGGGGAGGGGAGGAGGAATGAGTAGGTGGAGCAGAAGGAATTTTTAAAGCAGTGAAACTATTCTGTATGATACTATAATGGTGGATTCATGACATTATGCATCTGTCCAAACTCAGAAATGTACAATACAAAGAGTGAACCCGAGGGTAAATTATGGACTTGAATTAATAATAATATGTCAGTAATAATTCATCAGTTGTAACAAATGTACCACATTAATGGCAGATGGCAATAATTAGAGAAATTTTGTTGAGGAGAAGAGGGGATATATGGGAACGCTCATACTTTTGTGCAGTTATTGTGTATACCTAATGCTGTTCTAAAAAATACAGTCTATTACAAAAAAAAAAAAGACATAGAAAGTAACCATATTCATGGCTAGGAAGATAACAATGTCTTGAACCTGTCATCAGATTAATTTGTAAAGCAACTGCCAACCAAAGTGTTCACCACTTTTATTTGAGATTGGGGGTATTAGATGAATAAATGGATTCTAAAATTTATATGGAAGAGCAGAGAGAAAAGAAACCAATCTGATGGGGGCGCCTGGGTGGCACAGCGGTTAAGCGTCTGCCTTCGACTCAGGGCGTGATCCCGGTGTTATGGGATCGAGCCCCACATCAGGCTCCTCTGCTATGAGCCTGCTTCTTCCTCTCCCACTCCCCCTGCTTGTGTTCCCTCTCTCGCTGGCTGTCTCTCTCTCTCTGTCAAATAAATAAATAAAATCTTTAAAAAAAAGAAAAAGAAAGAAACCAATCTGATGAACCACAACAAGTTGTGAACCTTACCCAGCTAGATATCAAACCTGTAGTGATTAATTATGTGATATTGCACAGGTCTCAATAACCAGGTACAGACCTTATATACGGAAATTATACACCTGATAGAGATGGCTTTGTACATCACTGAGAGGTAGGATAGGTTTCATTAATAAAAAGGTTCCTTGAAATTTGATTATGTACATAGATAAGAAAAAAAATCTCACCCCCTCTCTAAAACCATAAGTAAACAATTTAGGATAGAACAAATGACTATGAAATGCAAAACTTCAGAGCTCTTCCAGGAAAATATATGCACATATATTAGTGATCCTGAGGATTTTTAAACCATAGCCACCACATACATGCCACACACACAAACACAACACTCAGAGAAAAAAATATTGATAAAGTGAACTCATCAAAATTTTTTCAAATGTGAATCTTGACACCACATACATTTTTTAAAAAGCTACGTACTGGGAGGAGAGTTTTGCAGCTGAAAGTGCTAAGGAAGCATTATCAAAATTTTAAAAGCACTGTTTCCAATAAGAGAAAACAGAGCTATCAACCCAATAGAATAATGGGTCCGCTTTCACAATTTCAGATTGGCAAATATTGAAAAAAAAATCTTGCAATAGTAGGTACAGGCAAAGACGTTGCACAACAGAACTTATTGGCTGATGTCAGGTATATTAATTAATATATCTACTGCGGAAAACAGTTTGGCAATACCTAGCTAGTCAAGTTTAGGATACACATCACCTACAAGTCAACAATTCAACTCTGAGATAGGGTGTTTCTCAATGAGGCTCTGTTAACTCGGGCAGGACAAGTCTCTCTTGTAAGACACCTTTCATATCTCTGAGTTGCACCCACCGTGTATGAGTTATGTCCCCTACCGTGGTCATTAAAGCAACCATTCTTCACATGTTTCTAACCACTTTGAGTGGGGCAGTCCAGAGCTGATGGAAAAAACTCTGGGAAAAACTAACATTAGCACCAGTAGACAAATCTAAGACTAGCTTTTAAAGTCTGTTTAGCTCTGTTTTTAGTAGTAAAATAGAGTAAGCGTCTTAAGTATCCAGCTGCAGGAAAATTAATAAATTATAGCACCTTCTCACAACAGAACATTATACCACCTTTAAAATGACTTTAATAAAGTTACATTTATCATTGTGGATACAGTTCCTGAAGGTAATGTTGATTGAAAAGCACAGAATAATATACTACTTATATAAAACATATAATAAATTGAGTTTATAATCTTGAAAAATAGTACTGTGTTTATTCTTGAATAATATATAACACACTACATGAATACAGTAAATGCAGTTTTAGAATATTGATTACTTCCAGCCGAGCACAATGGGAAAGTCATCAGAGAGGAGCACACAGAAAATGTAATTGTATTTAAATTTTTATTCCATAAGGTGTGTCACTAGTATGTTCCTGTCCTGTAATTTTCTATACACACTGAAGAAATCCAAGTATAAAAGAACAGCAACAGGAGTGGATGTGGGAATACATAACCAAGGCTGAGAATGTTTGAATAGAGCTAATCCAGAGATCTGAGAATTATTGCAGACCGAGTAGAATGAAAAATGTCAGGCAGGCCAATATGTATGTTCAGAGGGCTTTACAACTATTTGGAACAGGAAAAACGAGGAAAGATTAGAGAAGACCTCATGGAGGGTAAATATGGTGATAAAGTGTTGGAGCATGTTTGCAAAGCACTTTGATGGATTTGATCTCCCTGGATCCTACCGAGGGATATGGTGATAAAACAAAAGACATAAGTAGGAAAAGAAGTCCATGGTACTTGACATAGGGGTAAGTTACTACTTAGCTTTTTTACTTGACTTAATTTCTTTAGGTGCAGTTAAAGTGAGATATAGCATGCTGAAGAAATTTACATTTATGGTCTCCAAGAGCCAGTGTTTATACTCTTGTAATGACTATAAAGAATTAGAGAGCTGCTAGAATTCGAGACTGAGATTATTTAGTTAAAGAGATATGGTAGAAAGCATTAGGAAGAACAATGGCCTACATGGTCTCTGTGTTCCCTGATAACACTGAGATATCCTGAAAGGTATCCAACATGAAGCTGCCTTAATTTTATTGCCAGTGCACCACCTTTCCCCAGAAAGTTGGGTTACTTCTTCTCAGCTGTTAGGTGTCTGGTTCTTCTTGGAAGTTTCTGTATGCCGCTCACAGTTAAGCCTGACCTGTAGATTACCGCAGATTTGATCAACTTGTTCTCATCTCTCAACCTTCCTTGAAGACCCATCAGTTTATTCCTTAAGTTGAGCTTCCTATCTGTTCTGGATGGTGTTTTTAAAATTTCAATGCTGTTATAAGAGTTTGCTCTTCTTTTCCATCTCCTCTCCCTCTCCCCCCTCCTCCTCCTTCTTCCCTGTTTCATTTTCTTTCAACTCTTGGTAAGAAACGAATCAGAATAATTCAGAATATTTCCACTTCTTCCAAATCCTTCCATTTTGGCAACTTAGGCTAAATAGCGCATTCAAGTTCCGACTGGGGGTCCCTACGACCGCTCCCAGATTTGGTGGCTCTTTAGGAGAACTCACAGGTATCAGTATTTGGACATACAACTATGCTTTACTCTAGGAGAGGATACAAAACAAAATCAACAAAGAGAAAAGTACACAGGAAGTCTGGAGGAAACTGGCACAAGCTTCCCAGTAGAATCAGATAGGATATATTTAATCCCTCTAGCAATGAATTGTGACAACACTTGTGATAACGTTGTCTACCAGGGATGCCCATTAGAGAATTTTTTTTTTAAAGATTTTATTTATTTATTCAACAGAGATAGAGACAGCCAGCGAGAGAGGGAACACAAGCAGGTGGAGTGGAGAGGAAGAAGCAGGCTCCCAGCGGAGGAGCCTGATGTGGGGCTTGATCCCGTAACACCGGGATCACGCCCTGAGCCGAAGGCAGACGCCCAACCGCTGTGCCACCCAGGCACCCCTAGAGAATTTTTTTCTATTGGGTTTTTATTGGGAACTGGTCATATAGATACCCTCTGCCTAGCACGGACCAAAATTCCAGTGTCTTAGGAGGAAAGCAGGTATTCAGCATAAATTGTTTGCATGTACAATTTAAGCACAGTGAGTCACTCTGACTCTCACAATGAGTCCTTGTGATTTAGGGTGATTGGAAATCTTCCAAAATCTTAGGTTCCCAGATACCAGCCAAGGACTAACCTTGCAAGCAGGATTAAGAGGTCAGCAATCTCAGACCTGCTAATTGTGCTTTTCTGCACAATTATTTTATTCTTTTGTTGAATGGAATGTTAACTAGTCAGGACTTGTTTAAAAATCATGTATACCTTTTGTTAAACTCATTCTGGTCATTTCAGAGAGTGTGGTTATCCTATCAGAGGTTGGAATAAGAACGTTAAGTTCAGAGATCTGAATGCTTCAGAAACCTCAACCCTTTCTCCTTTCCTCCAATCATCTCCAAGCCGAGTATGAATTATAAATGACTGATAGAGGAGCAATTCTGGGACCTTTTTCTATAGATGAGACTTTAAGAGACTAGTGGTGGGGCAGAGTATGGCGTTAACCAGAGGAGACAGGAACTGCTTCTCTGTTAATGCATTTTGTTTCTTTCCAAGAACGTATATAGTGGGATTAAAAAATGCATCCAGTCCTTTTGGTTGATCTTAATTTTGGAGGGGTTTCTGTCCCTACGTTATATTTAATAATATGTCTAATATGTAGAATGATCTCTTCTCCCTCAGTTGGATTGCAAATTCAGTAGCACGTTGAATGGTTGATTGGGAAGCTGCATTTTTAGGAGAAAAGAGCCACATTTATTTTAAAAGCAGATGCATTTTCTGTTTTTTATATGAAACTGATCTGGAGAGACCTTTCTATTAAGGATAGTCTCCTTTAGATGATGTTTTTATGGTAGGGAAGTTGTTTCTACTACGAGCACAATTAAATATAGTCAGATGTAGAGTCTTATCCCTGTTCTATCAGGATGCTAAATAATCCTGCCATAGAATGTCATTTGCCTTTATGCTTTCCCATAGGATGAGTGTACGCCATCAGATTTTCACTTAAATTTTCTTTCCCTCGCGTTGTAATAGGATGTGATATGAAATTTTCTTTCTACTCTTGATAAAAAAAATATCTTAGGGGCGCCTGGGTGGCACAGCGGTTAAGCGTCTGCCTTCGGCTCAGGGCGTGATCCTGGCGTTATGGGATCGAGCCCCACATCAGGCTCCTCTGCTAGGAGCCTGTTTCTTCCTCTCCCACTCCCCCTGCCTGTGTTCCCTCTCTCGCTGGCTGTCTCTATCTCTGTCAAATAAATAAAATAAAAAAATCTTAAAAAAATATCTTAATGATTAACTACAAAGATAGTAATGACATATTCTTACTAGTCGTAACTACTTGCTCTGTCATTTGATATTTAGATGGTGAAAACAAGCCCTTTTCTTCGTATTTATGCTAAAGGAGAACTTTGAGAAGCACAGTCTCCATCAGCGTTACTGAATAGTATGCATAGTAATCACTTAGGCTGTTGTCATTCTCGGACCTCTTTCCTCCTTTGTGTTTCTTATTCACACAGTGGTTGTGGGCATGTTCAATCAGATACTTCGGGGCTGGCATTTAAAAGGTTTGCTGTTCTTTTTCCATTTGGCCAATTGCGAGCTGGGGAGGATGTCTGGGTTAAAACCATAATAAATGAAACTCCCATTAGGCTTCTTGGCTTGGGGCCGCTTCCTGTAAAGACTTTATCCTGCCGTCAGTGGTTAGAAGAAGCAGAATGTTCTTTTCGCTCAATAAATGAAAGCTGAAGTTGGCCAGGTTGGGTAGCAAAGGTGTCTCGTTTTGTGAAGAGATTCTGCTTCTAGTGCTGATGCTTGGGTCACATTTTAACTTGGAACTCTTTGGATGTTGTGATGATAACCTGTGGACGTATGTCCTAGGAGAAAATGGAACAAATATGTCTAAATTTGTTGTTTAATATTCTTTGAGGTGAGGAAAAGTGAATATTGAGATAGTTAGATTATCTCACCAACTTTTTCTTCAAACCTAACTGTTCCTTGAATTTATTCTTTCTTTAAACTTTTCTTTATTCAGAGGAATGCATCGTTGATTGGAGGGATAATGTTTTCAAGCATCGAAGAGACCGCAGTCCAACAGTGTATTAGGTTTATGCGCCCCTTTAAGGACACTTTTCTTCTGGGCACATATTTTAGTATTTATATGTTTGCAGTTCTGTACATCTCGTTCTGTACTACTTGCACACCTGGGGAAATTATGGTCAGGATGATTTTGCAAAACTCACTAAGGGAGTTCAGGTTTCAGGCAAAATGGAATAAAACCACTCTAACCTTTCCCCCCCTCTGAACACAAATATGAAGCCAGGGTGAAATGCTTGGTGAAGCTAGTTGAGCTCTCTGAAAAGTAAATATCAGCATGTAGATGAGGGAAAACACCAAAATCTAAATACCGCTGAACTCAAGGTGAGTTTACCATTTTCCCCTCTCTGCTAATCCCCCTGCCCAAATTCAGTGCAGTCTACAGTCTAGGAGTCAGTGTTTCGGGGCACCCAGCTGGCTGTCTATAGAACATGCGACTCTTGATCTTGGGGTTGTGAGTTCAAACCCCATGTTGGGCATGGAGCCTACTTAAAATTTAAACAACAAAAACAAAATCTAGGAGTCAGTTTTGGAAGCAGACAGAGAAAGAGCCAAGAGACACCCTCTAGTTCTGGCTCAAGCGATAGAAAAGAGAAGCCCCAAAGTTCATAGAGAGGGGAGAAATCCCTCATCTTTTTATCTCGCTTCTCTCTGTTTTGTCATGCCCTGGCAATCTTGTGGGAAAGGCAATAGCCACAGAAGCAGCTGGCAGTGGGAAACAGCAGGAGCCAAAGCAGTGAGTGAAGGGGGTGTTCTTCCTATTTTGTGAAGCTGCAATTGTGAGGGCGGGGCTAAATCATTGCTTTCTTTTCTTTTCCTTTTATTTATTTAATTTGTTTGCTTTAATCTGTCTCAATCCTCCCACTCCTCTGGTGGCATCACAGAAGTGAGTTGTTTCTGATTAGAGGATTGAAAAGGGGAGTTCCAGGGTCCCAGAGAGTATCAAGGGAGACAGCTGAGAGGAAGGACTCAGGAAATGATTCCATAAAGTTTGTAAATGTCTGAACTCACTACAACATGCATATTCATGCATCTGATCATGATTAGCATACCATCTACTTTGAGAATGAAGTTACTGAGACATTGTAACTTCTACAGGTGTGCACCCAGGGCAGACTTGAATGGCCCTTCCTAGCTTTTGAAAACGATACTGATATCAGTCCATGTGGGTTGGAATTTGTGGTGAGAAGGTAATCAAATCAAATGCCTGGCAAAACAATAATATTGACATTCTCCATGGATTTAAATAAGGCACAAGATTTTATAAGGATATTCAGAATGTCTAGGATGTAATCCATGTTGGAATATAAAGGACTGCAAAATTCTCAAATCACATGGGAAAAGACAATGGATGACAATGAAAATATGACTTTAAAGCAGCTGTTATAAAAATGCTCCAGTGAATATTCATGAATTCTGAAATAAAAGGCAAATTGAAATGTACCTGTAAATAAATAGGAGATATGAAGTGGAAACAAATGGAAATTTTAGAACTGAAAAATACAATAGTCTCTCCACCTTGCCCTCTCCTACCCACCTCCAAATTTTCTTACTATATAAAGTCAGTAACAAAATGGAGATGACAGAGGAAAGAACCAGTAATCCTGAAAGTAAACCAATAAAAAGTGTGAACAAAGGAGAGGAGAATGATTGAAAAATATTGAATAGAGACCCTCAGACTGTTGGACAATAACAAAAGATATTATGTTTATATTATTGGAGTCCCAGAAGGAAAAGAGAAAGAATGTGGCTAAGAAGTATTCTAAGAAATAATGGCTACAAACTTTCCAAGTTCGACAAAAGATATAACCTTATAGAGTCAAGAAGCTAAGCTAGCCCAAACAAGATAAACCCAAAGGAATACCCACCCAGGCATATAATAACTGCTTAAAACTGAGGGCAAAATCTTGAAAGCAGTCAGAGAAAAAGTGACACCTTATCTATAGGAGACAGTGATTCAAATGACAGATTTCTCAGCAGAAATCATGGAAGCCAGAGGAAATGTCCTACCATTTTTAAAGTCCTGAAAGAAAAGTACGGAGTCCAGGATTCAATGAAAATATCCTTGAATGTGAAATGAAGATCTTCTCATATCAGGTAAAACCAAGAGAATTTGGAGTCAACAGACTTGTTATAAAATAACTAGGTGAGGAAATTTTTTAGACTGATGGGAACTGTTATGAGAAATTTGGAATATTAAGAATGGAGGAAATGGTAAATATAATATGCCATTCTTCTCTTCTTGAATTATTTAAAATATGGTCCATGATTGAAATCAAATTAAAACCTTGTCTGATAGGAGTTTTATAAAAAGAAATATAGTCAAAATCACAATTGATGAATTAAAATGAACACTAAAAAAAGCAAAGGAAGGAAGGAATAGCAAGGAACAAAAACAGAAGAATAAAAAACAGTGGAAACAAATACATTGGGAAACCTTCCTATAATACAAACATATCAAATATTACGTTAAATGTAAATGGTCTAAACAAACCAACTAAAAGATAGAGACTGTCATATTGGATTTAAACAACAAGAAGATATCACAATTATAAACATGTATCCAAATAATGACAAAACTTCAAAATACAGAAGCAAAACCTGAGAGAACTAAAGGAGAAATATACAAATTCACAATTATAATTGAGAGAGCCAGCACTCCTCTCTAGGTAATACTAGTAGAAAGAAGATCGAGAGTGTAGAAGAATTGAACCATCAACCAACTAGATCTAATAAACATTTATATAACACTCCATTAAATGCTAATTGACTAATATTTCTAAATGAATATAGAAACAATCCTTTTTAGCATATTTTCAAGTTAAGCTATGAGATGTGAATTAAATAATGTATCTGTGTCTTGCTAATGTGAAATAAAAGTTTGTGTTTCGAACAACATTTTAAAAAGCAGGAAAAAGTGGTAAAATATTTTCAAAGCTAGAATGACTCAGTGTGAAGTAAGTGAAATAATAATTTAAAAACTAGTTAACATTATCTTAAATATTTACTCTGTGCCAAGCACTGTTCTGAGCAATTAATATAGACTAATTCATTCAATCCTCATAAGAGGCCAATGAGGTAGTTATGGTTAAGCTCTGTAAAATTCAAGTAATAATTAGATACAGAGCTCTTGAATAAATTAAGATATCAAAATTGGAAATTATGACAACGGTATCAATAATGATAAAAAACAGCTTTTCTTGACTGAATACTTTCTCTGCATTTGACACTGTGCCTTACGCTTTGTCTCATTTTGTTTGTACACTAGATATTATAATCCCCATTGGATAGATGAGGACATTGAGGCTTAGTACAATGACTTGCCCCTAATAGTACATCTAAGTAAAATGTAGCAAAGCAAAATTCCAACCCATGGAGTCTGTCTCTGGAACCCAAGCTCTTCATCTCTGCATTACCTTCTGAAGATACCCATTCCATCCTGGAAGAAGGGCTTGCCTATACTGGTGGTCCTCCAGTGATCCAGCAAAAGCTGTACTCTCACCGTCCTGCTCCTCAAAAGGCAGTGACTTCCCAATGACTAAATATCCTGTCCTAGAGTAAGACAGGGCTGGGTACAAATGCTTGGAGTCCTTGATTTTAGAAAATGTGTTTTCTTGTGGCTCTTGGCCTATTTTATCCTCAGGCAAACACGGCAATGTAAGTACAGGCCAGGTCAGAATTACCTGACCCTACTGTTCTTTTTTGTATTGGAAAGATCTATTATGAGCTATTTGACACATGGAGCAAGGTTTATTTCTCCAAATTTGATTTTTTTGGATTAAACCCCTAAGGCCTCCAGATAATTATCTTTTTAAAAAAATCATTAGTTTTCATTATTATAAGTGTACTCTTTAATCCTTATCCCCTATTCTCCCCATCTACCCACCCACCGCCCCTCTGGTAACAATCAGTTTGTTCTCTTGGTTTCTTTGTCTCTCCTTCCTTTGATCATTTGTTTCCTAAATTGCACATATGAATGAGATCATATGGTATTTGTCTTTTTCTGACATATTTCACTTAGCATTGTACTCTCTAGCTCTATCTATGTTTTTGCAAATGGCAAGATTTCCTTCTTTTTTATGGCTGAATATTACATTATGTGCGCACACGTGTGTGTGTGTGTATCTTCAGCCATTCATCTATTTTTAAAAAGATTTTATTTATTTGACAGAGAGAGAGAGAGAGAGAGAGAGACAGCGGGAGAGGGAACACAAGCAGGGGAAGTGGGAAGGGAGAAGCAAGTTTCCTGCCGATCAGGGAGCCTGACATGGGGCTCGATCCTGGACTCTGGGATCATGATCTGAGCCGAAGGTGGATGCCTAATGACTGAGCCACCCAGGCACCCCCCATTCATCTCTTGATGGACATTTGGGCTGCTTCCATAGTTTGGCTATTACAAGTAATGCTTCAATAAACATAAGGGTGCATGTATCCCATTGAATTAGTGTTTTGTATTCTTTAGGTAAATACCCAGTAGTGCAATTCCTGGATCAAAGGATAGATCTATTTTTAATTTTTTAGGAACCTCCATGCTGTTTTCCACAGTGGCTGTATCAATTTGCATTCCTACCAACAGTGCATGAGGGTTCCTTTTTCTCCACATCGTTGCCAATACTTGTTGTTTCTTGTGTTTTTGATTTTAGCCGTTCTGACAGGTGTGAGGTGATATATCATTGTAGTTTTGACTTGCATGGCCCAGATGATGAGTGATGTTGCGTATCTTTTCATGTGTCTTTGGCCATCTGGGTATCTTTGGAGAAATGTCTGTTCATGTCTTCTGCCCATTTTTAATTGGATTATTTGTTTTCTGGGTAATGAGTTATATAAGTTCTTTATATATTTTGGATACTAACCCTTTATCAGATATGTCATTTTCAAATATCTTCTCCCATTCAGCAGGTTACCTTTTAGTTTTGTTGATTGTTTCCTTCACTGTGCAGAAGACTTTTATTTTGACATAGTCCCAGTAGTTTATTTTTGCTTTTATTTCCCTGGCCTCAGGTGACATAGCTAGAAAAATGTTGCTATGGCCAATGTCAAAAAGATTACTGCCTGTGCTCTCTTCTAGGATTTTTATGGTTTCGGGTCTCACATTCAGGTCTTTAATCCATTTTGAGTTTATTTTTGTGGATGGTGAAAGAAACTGGTCGATTTAATTCTTTTGCATCCAGATTTGACTTTGATTTGATCCCTAATGAGTCCAGTCTGTAATATGTCAAATTACCTCCTTTCCTGCATAGCATTTAATGCTCTGTATAATTACATATGTATTTGTGAAGCATTCCTGTCATTCAA
This sequence comes from Ursus maritimus, assembly GCF_017311325.1. Classification (NCBI taxonomy): domain Eukaryota; kingdom Metazoa; phylum Chordata; class Mammalia; order Carnivora; family Ursidae; genus Ursus; species Ursus maritimus. Next base: position 14,218,996 of record NW_024425230.1, on the reverse strand, counting down.
CCCAACTGTTTGTGGGAAACACTTTCAATCATACATTCTCAAGCTAAAGCTCTGAAGCTTGCATTTCTTGAGATTTCCCTTATAGTTTTGTCATTTTTTCTGACTTGGTACATTGGAACAAGAACAGACCTTTCACTTCCATAAATGCTTTTCTCTTTAGGCAACCTTATTTTACTATGAAGTTTTAAGGTATCAGGTGGAATTTTTGTTGACATGAGTATGTGTTTGTCCTTCAAAATGCACCTGTCATACTGGAAAGGAAGGTGTTAAGTTTAAAGCAGGGATTGGCCAACTGCACTCTGCTGCATTTTTGTAAATAAAATTTTATTGGAATATGGCCACACTCACACAGATGTTGTCCAGGTCTCCTTTGGTGCCAAAACAGAAGAATTGAGTAATTATCACACACCATGTGGCCTGTAAAGTCTAAAATATTTACAACTGGTTTCATAGAGAAACTCTTTGCCTACCCTGGTTCAGACATTGAAAGGCATCGGTTATTTGATCATACTGGTTAAAGATGCTGTTATTATGGTAGTTTTAGCTCTGCTTTCCCTGGAGAGGACATAAGAAAGTAGTCTTTTTTACCCCAAGTTTTATTCAGGAAACAAACAAATATTATATGTGTAGAAATTACATGTATATATACATGTATATGTGTGTGTGTATCTATATCTATATCTATATCTATATCTATATCTATATTTATATCTATATCTATATCTATATATTTTTTTAGGGTATACAACATGACAATTTAGTTATATATGCATTGTGAAATGAGTACCACAATCAAGTTAATTAACATATCCATCACCTCACATAGTTACAATTTGTGTGTGTATGTGGTGAGAGCATAGAAGATCTACTTGCTTAGCAAACTTCAGCTATACATGGCTATTATTAAAAACAAAGCAAGAGATCACAAGTTTTGGGGAGAATGTGGAAGGAAGAGAGCCCTTATGCACTGTTGGTAGGAAGGTAAACTGATACAGACACATGGAGAACAATATGGAGTTTCCTCAAAAAACTAAAACTAGAAGTATCCTATGGTTTTGGGTATATATATCCTCCCAAAATGAAATCAGCATTTCCTCACTCCCCTGTTCACTATAGTATTATTCACAGTGGCCAAGGTAAGGAAACGATCTAAGTGGTTATTAAGGGATGAATGGGTAAAAAAATGTGTGTATATACAATGGAATATGAGTTAGCCATATTAAAGGAGGAAGTCCTGCCATTTGCAACAACATGGCTGAACCGGGAGGGAGGACATTATGCTGAGTGAACTAAGTCAGAGGAAGCAGTCTTCTTATGAAATGTTCTTTTCACATCAACCTCATAGTTCCATTCATTACTAGAATTTTTCTCTAAGTACTTTGATAGAAATCTTAAAAATTCAGTTTCTTTTTTTTTTTTTAAGATTTTATTTATTTATTTGACAGAGATAGACAGCCAGCGAGAGAGGGAACATAAGCAGGGGGAGTGGGAGAGGAAGAAGCAGGCTCACAGCAGAGGAGCCTGATGTGGGGCTCGATCCCATAACGCCGGGATCACGCCCTGAGCCGAAGGCAGACGCTTAACCGCTGTGCCACCCAGGCGCCCCAAAAATTCAGTTTCTTAAAAATGCTTTTAAAAAAAAATATTTGTAGACATTACCAATCAAATATTTCAGTCTTGGTCACTTAGTGGAAAGGTGAGACTTTCTAGTCACGTTTTACACTTTGATGGGCTTGGACACCACCAAGAAGGCTCATTTATATTCTCCTTATATTGTGTTTTCTAGGAGCCGCTGAAGTTGTTTGCTCTAGAAAGGCGCTCTCTCATGGAGTGACTTTCTTGGTCCTCACGCAGTCATGGATATGGATAAACCGTCTGTCTGGGGCTCTTTGAAACAGCGGACCAGGCCTTTGTTAATCAACTTGAGCAAGAAGAGAGTGAAAAAGAACCCGAACAAGCCCCTAGACCTAAGGGCACGGCGTTCCCTGGACCGCCGCCTCAGCCTCTCTGTCCCTGACCTCCTGGAGGCTGAGGCCTTGGCCCCAGAAGGGAGGCCTTACTCTGGGCCCCAGTCATCCTACACCTCGGTGCCCAGCAGCCTATCGACGGCAGGGATCTTTCCCAAGAGCAGCAGTAGCTCCTTGAAGCAGTCTGAAGAAGAATTGGATTGGAGCCAGGAAGAAGCAGGCCACCTCCACGTGGTGGAAACAGACTCCGAGGAGGCCTATGCCTCTCCTGCCGAGGACAGGAGGCCTTCCAGCAATGGCATCTTGGATCTGCTCCAGAAATCTCCCATTGGAGAGGATGCACTGGGAGAGCCAGAGGTGAGACCAGGGCTGGGCACTTTCCTATTCCTTTCTCTTTTTCTCTTCTTTCGAAGTGTACTCATTGCCCTTGGAAAATTTGGTTGAGTTATTTTTGTGGTTAGCTTGGATGGAGAGGATGTCATTTACAAGAATTTAAATTCAGGTAATATTGATTGCACCCACTGCTCCCATTCGTTTTAGGGTTGACCTCTATGTATTTTAAAACTCGTACAAATAACCTCTCTGGGATACTTTAAGGCATTAAAAGCCCTGTTGGATGAGTTTTCCTTTTTCCGTCTCCCTGGCAAAGAAATTAAAAGCATAACTTTTCCTCGAAATTTTTGCTTTAAGTGTGTGTGTGTGTCTGTCTGTCTCTCTACCACTGCTCAGTCCTACTGTAGACAAAAATGCATGTTGATATTCTTAAGAAATGTATGAATGTGTGTCTCCCTTTGACTGTCGGAGAGTTTGAACTTGCTCTGGTCTCACGCATATGTGTGTGCGTTTGGCTGTGCTTGTGCCCATGTGGACAAGACTCACTTGCCTGTGGACAGCTTCACTTGCATTCTCTTAAAAAACAAAAATAAACTGAAGGATGCAAATCCTTATGGATTCATTGATTTTGCAAAGCTTTAGTATTTCGATAAGATAAAAGAGCCAAATACAATTATGAGACAGATCTTGTATTTCTAGAATAAGTTTAAAATAAATTCAGCCCCAGATTACTAAATCTTGGTGATCAGTTTAATCAGTTTTTTTTTTTTTTTTGTAAATTCCCCATTAATGACACTACAGTAGGTTGCAGTTTTGAGAGAAGAAGTTAATTTTTTTTGTGGGGATTCCAGGTTGCTGTTATAACTGCAATACAAACCTGGATATTCAACTGGGAGTTTTGGTTTTTCTTTCAGAACCAAATCCCATCATATATTGGGGTGTCATATATTGTGTGTCATATATTTATATTTAATTGTGTGATATATTTGGTTGTCATTACGGAATTTGGAGGATGTTGTGACCAGATTCCTTTAGAAACATGATGATAAGTCACCATTAACTGGCTTAATTGTCTTTTTCCTTACCATTTACCTTTATGAAATTCTTTTTGTAACAATGTTATGGTTTTTACTGTTGTTTATAAATTTGAAATATGTATTTCCACTAATCAAAATATAAATCAGGTGAATTATTAAACATAATTAATAATTCATAGTTCAGTGTGAAACGGGTAACATGTCGAATTGGATACTGAAGTTTTTTTTTTTTTTTTAAAGATTTTATTTATTCGACAGAGATAGAGACAGCCAGCGAGAGAGGGAACACAAGCAGGGGGAGTGGGAGAGGAAGAAGCAGGCTCCCAGCGGAGGAGCCTGATGTGGGGCTTGATCCCATAACGCCGGGATCACGTGGATACTGAAGTTGATCTTAACCTTCTTGTTACATTATTAACTGATCAGAAAAACTGGGTGGGTTTCTTGGCTTTGATAAGTTAACACTCTCAGATTAGAATAATTTTTTAATATTACTTTTTTAAAGATTTTATTTTTATGAGAGAGAGAATGAGAGAGAGAGCAAGCATGAGCATGGAGGGAGGAGAGGAGGGAGAGGGACAAGCAGACTCCCCACTGAGCAGGGAGCCTGATGCACAGCTCCATCCTAGGACCCTGAGATCATGACCTGAACTGAAACCAGGAGTCAGGCATTTAACTGACTGAGCCACCCAGGTGCCCCTAGAATAATTTTTTTTAAGTTAGTGCTGTGAAGTTGTTTTGCTGACTATATATCCGAATACCTACCCTAACTCAGATACCATCAAGGTTATGACTTGAAATAGAGATGGATAGGAAAGTGACCCTGTCTTCAAGTTATGATGTATTAAGAGACAGCTTTGTATAGCTCTAAAGGTAGCATAAGAGGCAAGAAGATATTGGAACTGTCTGTGCAAAACATCTAAGCCTTGCCTCTTGGCAGCTTCGTGGATGGAGGATATCAGTGCATCAGGATTGACAGGCATTCGTGTGAGGCTTTGTGCAAACTGGCGTAGATTTGATAGGTGAATAAGTATGGCGGACACAGGCCTGAAGTGTGGGTGAGGTAATTGGGGGTGGTGAGCATTTTGCTGCACCTGAGATAGAGGTTTGAGGAACTTTCTGGTGTGATGTGTGCTGGGAAGGGTAGGCTGTGCTGAGGGGCTGGTTCGCAATGGTAAATGGATGGTTGACGGATGGTTGTTAGTGGTTACTTTCTCTTCTCTGGGCTACATGCAAAAAAATCTTGGAATACAGAGTTATTTTACATAACTTTCCTTTTTAACTCACCCACTTAAAAGAAAACAAACTTTTTTTTTAAGATTTTTTTTTTTTTAAGATTTTATTTATTTGACAGAGAGAGAGACAGCCAGCGAGAGAGGGAACACAAGCAGGGGGAGTGGGAGAGGAAGAAGCAGGCTCATAGCAGAGGAGCCTGATGTGGGGCTCGATCCCGTAACGCCAGGATCACGCCCTGAGCCGAAGGCAGACGCCCAACCGCTGTGCCACCCAGGCGCCCCTAAGATTTTATTTTTAAGTAATCTCTGTACTGAACATGGGGCTCGAACTCACAACCCTGAGATTAAGGGTTGCGTGCTTCATTGACTGAGCCAGCCAGGTGGCTCCAAACTTCTTTTTTGAATACGAATCTTTTGCTTCTCTTTTCCTGTTCTAGGATGTACAAGGTAGAAACTGAGACTGATCCCCCCATGGCCACTTGAGTGCTGTGTATTTGCTTGGTTTCCTGTTTGCAGAGGATGGAGGGCCTGGGCTGCAGCTAATCAGACCTATAGGATCACATGTGGTCAAGTCCATTGCCCTGTCTATCCCCATTTTGAGCTCCCTTCCACCATGTTGGGTAGGCTTCTCCCACTACCTGAGGATCTAGAGTTTATTACGTGGTATAGAAGTTAGCCACTCTCTTGCTTATCTTCCCCACTAGGCTGTGTAATTTGGTCTATGGGTAGGTCTAGGGGAGTCATGTCCAATTTCTCTTTGTTTTCTTAGGAACTTGTTGTGTGCCTGACACGTAGCATGTGCTCAATCACTATTTGTGTATGAGGAAATCAATGATAGTAATGTGCGTATTCAGGTTAGTACAGCTTTTGTCAGTGCCTTTATTGTGAGTTCTGTTCAGTTTATGGTTTCATTAAAGTCAGACTTTTTTGTTTATTTTTTGGGTTTTTTTTGGAAAGAAGCATACTGTAAATGAAATTTCTTTCTGTATGATATTAACTGAAAACAGAGAGATTTAGACAGGTGTAGACTTTTCAGCCCAAGTCCGATACGAGCTTTAAACCTGAATGTGTTCTCTGCCTTTTTTTCAATGAAGACGGAAGTCCCGGTGAATCCATCATGTGAGTTTTGGGGTTGGTGAACCCGTACCTAAGATATGGGTCATCTGTTTTCTTCCTAATGAATAGTGGACAGGGTACTATCACTTTCGTGGAATGGGAAAAGCAATGAGGAGGGAAGAAATGGTTGGCATGTGACAAGCCTGGTGTACCACTAGGACAATCAGATGCTTGCGGAGTATCCTTGGTGTAGCTGATTTTGTCTGTAGCTTTCCAGAGCGGGGAGGGGTAAAGAAAGGAACATCTGTGATCGGAGTACCCATTGATTTTGTCTCACATGTTTTATGTCCAAGGGAAACTTCAAGGCTGAGCCTGAAGCTGTGGGATAAGACCCCCAAATAATGGTGTCATCTGAATGGCTTCCAGTTTTTTCCCAGTCCTACCAGGGTCAGCAATGAAGTGAGGCGTGTGCTTGCAGTTATGGGGAAATGGAATGAGAAAGCAAAGAAGAAAATTAAGAGGGAGGAGGAACAAGGAGTGTGAGAACGCAGAGGCCACATGGAACCCTGGGATAGTCTCAAGGCAGGTGCTTCAACCAGCCCTAAAACCAAAGTGGAAGAAAGTAGGTTTAGAGTAAAGGATGCATTTGTGAGAAGAAGATTCTCCAGACCTTGTCTTGGGCCCCAGATTCATACCACACTGGATAGTCCACAGAAACCCGATCTCAACTTCTGTTCTGACAGAATTTTGTCTCTCTGAAGTGCCCTGATGGATACAGACTGTTGTTTCTTGGCAACATCACCATTATTCACTTGGTGGCCCTGGTGAAAAGCCTGTGAATGATGTTAGACTATTCCGTTTCCTTGCTTCTCATGGTCTCTGTAATCTTCATTGATCCGTCTCACATCTGTCTTTTTTCTTCTTCCCTTATGGAAATCCTCTCACCCTTCAAGGCCCAGCTGTAATTCTCCTTTCCTGTCTGGGTTTTCCCGATTGTGCAATCAATATCATCACCCTGCCTTTGTACGTAGCATGCCACTTTTGCTGTCATTGAACATTAACCTCATTCTGCTTTCTGTAGAATTCTGTAGAAGGAGAAAGGGTTTGGAACAGGTAGAGGGGGTAGAGAAGGGAAGGCAAATTGGTAGTCAGCAATTGGTGTCACTGGGTAAGACCCTGAGAAGATCACCAGCCTCCAAGACCTGTACTAACTGTCCAGTGACCATCTGGCTCAGAGGACTGACTCATGATAACCCAAAACCCATGACTCACTGTTTCATTATTGTCAAGTTATTTGAGGAGTCAAATCATAATCAGCATCAACTTCATTCAAGTGGAGTGAGCAATAATTATATCAGGGCCTGGAAATACTTTGGAGAATCTGTTGGGTGTATTGACTCGTTGAAGTCAGTCTATATGAGAAGTCACATAGAATCAGGAGATTGTTTTGTGAACACAAATCCCTGCAAGGAGAATGGATAGGTTCTCCACTGAATGGTGTCTGGTATGCCATCCATTTCACAATAGGGATTGAACTCCAAATGAGAACTTGACATACTCACACTTTGCTTGGGCCAACGACGTCCACATCCACATGCCATTCTGCCAAGGCCATGAAGCCAAGGTTCTTAAAGTCCTGTGGGATGGGCTCTCTTTTCCCACCATAGGGTTCAGAGGAAAGTCCAAACTTTCACCCAGGCTTTCTTGCATGATCTCTCCCCCCACTTTTTTTTTTTGACACATTATTTTATTAGCTGTGTAATTATCACTTTCAGTCAGGCTGATAGCCTTGCATGGTTGCCTGGCAACCAGACTGCCTCCTTAAGATGACTTTGTATGTCTGGCCTCTGATGGATGAAAGGTGGTCTTACAGTTTTATTCTGCTTGCCGTTGTCACCAAAACTGGGCATGGGAGGTGGTAAAGGACACCGACTGTACAATCAGTATCATCACCCTGCCTTTGTTTTGCCAAACCCATCCACCACCTTGTATTTGGTTGGTTGTTTAGACGTTGACATCTTTTATTAGATTGGAAGCTCCCAAAGAATAGACACGATGCCTTTTTTCTTCCTGTCCCAGCTTTTTGCAAACCTTGTTTATGTGAAAAAAAAAAATATATACATATTTTAAAATATGTAATCATTTATTTAAGAAGGGGGGGAGAAGGAGAGGGAGAACGAGAATCTCAGGCAGATTCTGCAGGCTGAGCGTGGAGCCCTGTGTGGGGCTTGATGTCACAACCCTGAGATCATGACATGAGCTAAAACCAAGAGCTGGATACTCAACTGACCGAGCCACCCAGGTGTCACTACATGACGTATATTGACTCATGTTTCTCCGCAGCTGATTTTCAAGCCACAGGCCATGCTAGGTGCTGTGGGGCTGCGAGAAGTTCAGCTGGGTTGGGGAAGGTCTTGAGGGGAGGAGGCCTTGAGGGGAGGGGGTAAAAGGGGGAGGACGAACTCTAAAGGTGTTCCTAAATGTCAGATTAAATATGAAGAAGCTGCAGTTAAGGAGATCCAGAGGGAGAGTAGCTTCTTTTTTCTTTCTTTTTTCTCTTGCATTTTCTTCTCACTTCATTCCCCAGTACTTATTTTAAAAGATAACTCTCTCCTGCCTCATAAACTCAGGTATTTAGAAAATACAGAAAGTTGCCACTCGTTCCCGTCCTCAGGGTTGTGGTGGAGTTGAGAGTAGGCCCAGATACCGGAAAAAATGACTAAGGATCGTATCTGAGGTGGTCCCATCCCCTGGTCCGTGCTAGATGACTGGTTGTGGTGAGTGGAGAGGAGTCACATAGCAGGTGGTCAGGAAGGGCTTGAAGAGGGGGGCATGTTGCCTCAGACTCAGATGGGAAGTAAAGCCGAGTAGCTGAGTTTCGTGCAAAGTAAAATTTTAAGGCTGAAAGAATAGAAGGCTGTTAGTCCAGAAATATGTGGCAGCACAAACACCTAACATGGACTCCCTGCTACGATTATAGTTGTCTTTGTTAGAGTTATTATGGTGGTTTTTATCATTACATTTTCCAGAATGTCATGAGGGCTGAGAAGGTTTAATGGCTTACCTGATGTCGTCAAGCTAGTAAGTGTTAGAGCCAGGAGCTAAATCCAGGACGGTTTGAATCCAAGCCCTGTGCATAAAACTCTGTGCGCATCAGGAGTTTGGAAATGCGACAACTCAGAGCTGGAGATCTAAAAAAATTGGTAATCAAGGGAGGTTTTTTTTTTTTAAGATTTATTTATTTTAGAGAGAGAACATGCAAGTGGGGGGAGGGGCAGAGAGAGAATCTCCAGCAGGCTCCCCACTAAGCATGGAGCCCCAATGAGGGGCTCGATCCCACCACCGTGAGACCATGACCTGAGCCGAAATCCAGAGCTGACCCTCAGTGGAGTGAGCCACCCAGGCGCCCCTCAAAGGAAGATAGTTATTTTTGTGTGTCCACTGTGTCCTTTTAAAGGCGAGGGTAATTATAGTAGTTGAATGGCCTTATTATCATGCTCAGCAACTAATAATCCTGAATGGAAGGATTATTGCCCCCCAGCACCTCATCATCCATGTAATCCCCCACTGGGGATTTCCTGACATTTCGTTTGGCAGTTGGGGTTTTAAATAACTAGATTTGGTGCTAGCTTATGCAGATTAGTTGAGTGGTTTAGAGAAGCACCTTATCGGGATGTTTCCAGAAACACTACTAGGCAACCACAGAGCTTCAGTTTAGTGACCACAGAGAAGCACAATGACAAACCAGTACAGAGGAAATAGTCTACAGCTGGCACAACTCAACAGGTACATTCGTTTCTTTATCCTTCAATGACGTGTTCCTTACTGTTCGTGATTTATCTGCAAAATCATTACTCACCATCATGGTGTCAGCGAACCAGGCCCATCAGCCACATTCCAGGGTCTTTCACGGGGTTGGCCTCTTTTTTCTTCTTCCCGCACTCCTTTCTCCTCTGTTGAGTGCCTACTATGTGGCTGCTGCTTAGGCATCAGGAACACAGCAGTCAACAAAGCAGACAAAAATCCACTTCCTCATGGAGATCTCATCCTGATCCCAACGGGGGCAGCCTACAGATATGTTCAGAGAGGGCTAGGTATGATGGAGACAAGCAAAGCAGAGAAGGCGATTGGGAGTGCTCGGGTCATGGTGGTAGTTTTGAACAGAGTGGTCTGGAAAGACCTCTTCTGGGTTGGTCGTATTTCTCCAGAGACCCAGAGAAGGCGAGGAAGTCAGGTGTGTGCGTGTCTGGAGGAAGAGTATCTCTGGAGGAGAGAACAGTAAGTGTACAGGCTTCGGGGAGGCAGGAGAGTGCCTGGTGTGTTTCCAGAATAGCAGGGCAATGGTGTCAGGGGGCAATGGTCGGAGGCTGAGTCAGGCAGGCTGTCCCGTTCTGTCGGGAAATCCTGTGAGACTACCTGGGGGAACCAAGGAGTAGGATATGAAGGAGCCCTGTGGGCTCAATACTGGTGTTGCTCATAGGCAGGGATCGGTAGTATACAGCTGGTGCTTGTAACACCTGCTGTAGACCCTGGGGATAGCAGTAAGTGGAAGGTTTGCCTTGGAGGAGAGCCATGGAGGAAGCATGTCTAGGCCAATGAGCCATGCGTGAAAAGGGACACCTCCTGAGACTGTCCTGAGACTTCATTAGCCAACCCCTCTCTCTCTGTCATGATGGAAGTGTCAGAGTGGAAGGGACAATTGGAACGAAGGGAGGGGCTTATTTGGCTGACCACCTTCTTTGAGTTTTTTTCCTCCAGTCTTCCTAAACACATCCCCTGTCTTAATAATAATCATACTAGTAATATAACATACTAATAGAAAAGCAACACCAGGACCACTTTCTGAGAGGTTATATATAAGGAACTCTGCTACGTACAGTATATGAGTATTATCTCATGGGACCGCATCTGTTTGCCTCCCTCTGCATACAAGTAGCCTAGTGTCTGGCCCGGTGATAGCCTTTGAATGAATGAGTTTTTCTACTAACAATCTGTAAGGTAAGTATCTTTTCTGGCCCTTTTGGAGATGTTCCCATGTCTTGAATTTTAAGTAAATGTTTGCAAGGACATAAAACTAGGAAGTAGAACAAGTGGGATTCGAAATCAGGTCTTTCTGATTCCCAAGTCTTATCCACCCTGCAAAGAGTTGGGCGTTCTATTTTTGGATTCTCCTGGATCCGGACACGGTTGGGACACAGTGAAAAGAGTGGAGGACCCAAGACACTCAAGTGAAGGCCTAACTCTTTGGTTTCCCTTCAGCAACCAATTATCCTTTTCGCTTTGGCTCCCTTATTTGTAAATTGGGGATACCCATGACAGCCTGTTGGCCACTTAATAGGTGCGTTGTGTATTTGTAAATTGTAAAGTACTAAAGCAAATGTAAAGGGGACCATTATTCTTTTAAACCACCTACTGATAACTAGTGTGAAAACAATGCGTGGGAGGTCAGTGGACAAATATTACTGAGCATGAAAAGAAAGGTTGATTATACAGGGGTTGGCAAACTTTTTCCACGAAAGGCCAGATAATAAATATGTCTAGTTTTGTGGCCCACAATACCTCTGTTGCCACTTCTCAGCCCTGATATTGTATCATGAGATCAGCCATAGACTATATATACATGAATAGGTGGGGCTGCTTTTCAAAGTTTAAACCTTATCTATAAAAACAGGTGGTGGGTTGGACTTTGCTGACCACTGCTTTATACCGACATGTGATTGAATAGGGTATATACGTACACGCGTGCACACATACACACGCGTGACTGCGTGACTTCCATTTTGCATATCATTATTCCAGGGTAATCACAGAGAACAATCTTGGGGGTGTTGGGGGGGAACTAAACAGGTAGCCCTTGATTGTATGATCAATAGTCTCCTGAAAAGTTGTGTACAAATTTAATAGGTAGACTCAGCCAGTTGGTAGACCTCATTTTTTCTGAACAGACATATTAATTTTGTCCTTTTGGTGCCATCTGGGTTGTTTTGATTGGTCACTGTATCCAGGCTCTGCCTTGGGGTGTTTAGCCATCCCATCCCCTTCACTCATTTTGCTACTTCCTTTGTCTTATATGTATTTGTGTTCATGAATGCTGTCTTCCAGAGTGTTCCAATGCTCAGGAACCTCGACAGGTGCAGTCATTAAGTACATATGTATCCCATGTATTTTTTGCTATACTGACACACTCTTGAGTATTTTTCAGAGACTGTAGAAGTGCTCTTCTCGGCCAGCATTTTACTCGTTTAGCTTTTCTGGGTGTGGGTTTATGTCTCCTTGTACTGAAGTTTAAATACCCAGTGATTGTTTACATGGTTTATAATTTGACTTCCTGTGTGTACTTCATGGTGAGAGCCTGCACATGAGCCACGTGGGAGGGGGTGTTTGTACAAGATCACACTTAGCGTACACAAAAGGAAAATGTTTACCCTCCTCAGTGGTTTTGCTCTTAAGATCCTTGGTGAGTAGGGGAGATTTTCTTTTTTGATATAATTACCCCATCCATGCTAGTATCTCCCCATATCCTGCTGAATCTTAATATATTTGCATTCTTGCCGATACAGGACTCTCATCTAAAGAGAATGCAAAATATATTACCTTCCCACCAATTTCTATTTAGGTAGAATGGAAATACCAATGCAAACTCTCTGTCATTAAAAACAAAACCAAACCAAAAGCATAAAACCACTCATCCAAGAAGCAGCAGTGAGAGATGTGTGAGAGATGGCTAACCTTGTACTAATTTTCATGCCAAGATGTTGGTGCTGTATTTTTCAATGTTTCTAAGTAATTAGCCTGTTTTGTCATTTTAAACTTTTTTTTTTCTGAGAAAGAGTATGCATGATGGTGGGGTGGGGAGGAGCAGAGGGAGAGGAGGAGAGAGAATCTTAAGCAGGCTCCACACCCAGGGCAGAGCCTGATGCAAGGCTTGATCTCACAACCCTGAGATCATGACCTGAGCCGAAATCAAGAGTTGGACACTTAACTAACTGAGCCACCCAGGCGCCCCTGTCATATTAAATTTTTTAACATTGATGGTATTCAAAATTATTTATCTTTCCCTGAGTCCTTGGAAATCATTTGGTTGAAATTTTTTGAAGCCAGCACATATTGGATAAACTATGGCACATGTATACAATGGAATACTAGTCAACAATGAAAAACGTTTGAACAATTTATACAGAGGACCACTTGGATGCGTTTCAAAGGCATTGTGCTGAGTGAAAGATGTCAGATGTCAGGTTTGCATACAGAGTGAGTCCATGTGTAGAATATTCTGGAAAAGGTAAGGAAGACAGGTAACTGGTTGCTGTGGGCTGGGGATGGTTTAACTCCAGTGGGATAGCATGAAAGAGTGTTATCGGGGGAGAGAACTGTTCTGTCTGGATTGTTGTGGTGGTCCCACAAATATACACGTGTGTCAAAAATTGTAGTTCTGTACACATACGCCAAAAGTCAGTTTTTTGTATGTTAACTTTTCAAAAGTAAAATAAAAAAACAGAGTGCTCGATTAGGCTTGTTGAGAGTAGCAAAAATACATTCTAGATTGTGGGATACCAGGGATTCCTATGAGGAAAATCGTACTTGGGCTCTTTTTCAAGAAAAACTCATTGATGTAGTCACTAGGTTTACAAAGAAGTGAAATCATGTGACTTCTACTCAGTGGATAATACGTTAGGCTGTATGTAGAATGGAAGGGAATATTCAACGTTATGTGTCCCCCAGCGGCCATAACTTGGTCCTCGGTGCCTGCGTAGCATTTCTGCTCTTCTTTACGGTGATCGCTTTCCTTCGTTGGTGTGTATATATGGCGTGTGACAGTTACGGTGGCTGTGGGAACCATAACTTTAAGTTCTGTGACTTTTCTGTGAGTAAAACCAGCCATAATATTGAATTAATGTCATTCTTCACATTTAATTTCCATGTTGTTGTAAGTGGAAGACTTACCGCATATTTGAATAAAAGCTCTGTGTTCATTTTTGATAGCATGTAAGTGGCGGTGGTTATGTGGACTCATTTGGTCCCTTAATTAATGTTATCATTAAGTACAGTGAGGCCAATTTGGGGGAGAGCGTGTTTGGTGTGCCCTCTGAGGGGTGACGGCTTCAAAGCTCCTAGCCACCTGCTGTTCTCCTTGGCAATAGAAGATTCTGGACCACCATGATCTTTGGATCTTTGGCTAATAACTATGCACTCTGGAAATTTTGAGCCCAGCGCTGGTAGCTTTGTGGAACTACCTTCGAACAGGCTTGATGAAGTGGAGTTTTGATGTATTTCCTAAAATGGGAGACATTACTGATGGGTCTCAGGCTACACAGGATCAGACAGCAGATTGTACTTTGTTGGCTCTGCCCTTGAAGACGTGGCCGGTCTCTATTGGCTTTGTAAATCAAGCAGAAGAGTTGCCAGGCTTCCAGGAAATAATAGTGTGCGGTGTAAAAGGCATGAGGGCAAATCTTTAGAAACTGGGGGAGTTGAGTCAGGTTCTGTGTAAGGTTCCTAAAGCAGTCTTCAGGTAGTCCTGTCCAACCTACCTGGGTGTGTTTTTACATAGAGCAACATAGGAGGTATGAAGAGCCAGAGGGGGAGGTGAGGAGAGAAGACCCTGCTGGTGCCCCTTTTCCGGTCTGCTAACTGGCCTCCCACACTGGGGCTCAGGGCTCGTTTCCTCGCTGGGCAGCGGTGGTCCTTCCAGGGTCGGGGGCCTCTAGTGACCGCAATGCTGGGAGCCCTAGGGGAAAGGGTGAAGTGTTGGAACTCACCCTTGATCCTGGTGAAAGATTCTGAAGTAAGTGAATTATATTCAGGGACAGTAGGGCTTGGATGGGAATACACCAGCCAAACAGGAATATATCCAAAATGCTGCAAGACCATTAGCTCACTTCCCTTCCACTCTGCCTTTCCGTGCAGACAGCCATCCTTATCTCCAGTCCAGAAACCCTCAAGGAGTCCAAGAGCTCCTCTGGACCCTGCATTTGTGCATATAAGACAATGGACATGCCTACTGTGTCCTCCACTAACTACTGACCATTGCCCATTTCATTGCCCTGGGGGATTGTTTCGTAGGTATCTTCAAGTAGGAAACCCACACACCTTCCATTCTGAGACCATCCATTCCGAATTTGCATTTCTTCCTTTTTGGTTGGTGATTGTATGGACTCAATGAAAGTATGGTTGCAGGAAGGTCTCCCAGCTCACATTTTGAAATATTTCCTCCTGAGCAACCAACCCAGGTCTCCAGCACGTGATCTGTCCACTTCTCGTTGGTGGCAGAGGGCCAGGCAGTCCCACCCTGGGAGGGACCAGGTGGGGTGACTCTGCTGCTCCCATTGCCTTCACCAGAACAAAGCTGCTTGCGTGCTAAACCCTGGATGAACTAGGGATAACGGAGCAGCCTAGTGGTAGAGCAGAATAACAGCCTTACCCACACTCTGATCGATGGCTAAGGTGGTAGAGAGGCTGTAGCCAGAGGGGCCCCACGGAATCAAACTTTTATTGCCAGGACTTGCCACACGTGCCGCCAGGCAGCCTGCACACTTGAACCTGAGCACACAGATGGCAGACTCAGAGGGAAAGACCCGATAAAGGATATCCCTGTAGGTTGATACCATTTTGCCTTTTGAAAGCGGGATTTTTTTTTTCTTTCTTTTTTACAGAAGCTATGTGGAAGTGGTGATCTGAATGCTTCTCTGACCTCCCAACAATTTGAAGAACAATCTGTGAGTGACGTTCCTTAAAAACAAACACTAAAGGAAATATTATTTCTTATCAAATGTGTGGATCTGTATTTCCTTGCCTGTTTTTAAAGCACATGGACCCATACCCACCTTCGGGTACGGACAGGCCTTGCACATTAGAGCTGGAAAAGATTAATTCAGGGTCTATCGATCTGTCAGACTGGGACCGATTTTTCTAAAAATACAGCAGCTATGCAGCTGAGTGGGACAGTAAAGGAGGCGAAGCCATTCTGAAGTGCTTTGAAACCCGGATGGGGGAACTTTCAAAAGAAGGTTGTCAAGGGAGGCCCAGCCACAAAATCAATTAATTGAATGTCCAATAAGTGAATGATCAATTACTTTATCTGCCCTTTCTCTTTGGAAAGACAAAAATTTGAACTAGTGCAACACTGTAGTTCAACACTTGACTTGGATTCATTGAATATTCAAAAATGGACTTGGAGTTGACCTTGTGGCTGGTAGGAGCAGATGCATTCCTGGACAGGGAAGTGAGCCGTGTTGAGGGGAGGCAAGACTGAGGGTAAATGGAGGAGACACCACAGTGCGGGCCAGGGAACAGAGGAAAAATATGCAAAGGGGAGAGCACTCAGAGTGTGTCACATATGGACACGGGAGGGGCATGCACCCGACGGACGTGCGGGCCCAGGAGGCTGACAGCGCAGTGGTCGTGAACGGAAATGTTTTTATGACACGTGGAGGAGGTGTGCCAGAGAGGAAGGGCTTGGTGGGAAGGGGAGAAAATGAAGAAGCCACTTTGCATCTGAGTGTAGATACGTGTCTGCAGGACACATGCGGACACCACAGATGCCACTTCCTCTGGGCTCCACCACGAGTTCTAGAAGAAAGAATCCTGCAGGAAATCACTGAGCTTAAGGGTATTTCAGATACTGGCCTACCACTTGTGTGATTTTTTTTTTGGAGGGGGGAGCGTTAATATTGCAAAGATATTACCAGGAATTCTGATGAACTCCCACTGGGGAGAAACATAAAGGATGGGTTAATAATCACTGTAACCAGGTCACCAAGGTGGGGGATGGGAGATGAAGCTTGAAGATTGGCCTCTGTAGTAACTTTTGCTTTTGTCCTGAAATTCTCTTCCTCGGTCCCCAAACAGCAGACTGAACTTACTTCTCTGTCCCTATAGATGTTTGGGGAAGCTGGCGATGGCTTGAGTAACCTGCCCAGTCCTTTTGCCTACCTTCTCACCATCCACCTGAAGGAAGGCCGGAACCTGGTCATCCGAGACCGCTGCGGTAAGCCCGGCACTGCTATGCCATCTGTAGCCTGCACACCCATTTCTCTCTTCTTGTCTCTACGTCGTTAGGCCGCCTTTCTCATCTTCTGCAACGGAGCGGAGCTCAAATCGACACCTCTTGTGTATCAAGGCCTTTGCAGCAAAGCATTTAAATCCACTGACTCTTATTTATAATATATATATATTGGCTTTTATATATATATATATATAAAATAACATATATGTTATTAAATTAATAACAATAATGATAATAGTAATAATCACATAAAGTTGTTTTAAAGGAGATAAGGCCACTGTAACAGCGTTACACCTGGCATAAAGCAACTGCTTAAGAAAATGTTCCCTTGATTCTACTTTAATTATACATAAGAAAAGATGTGAATACATCCTTAGTGTGATGCCATCAAATGTACATGTAGATGGAAATGCCCTTTGAACTCCATGCCTCTCCTGCCCTGAAACCCACTGGGCTTCCCTCCCTCAGGATAACATCCATTATCTGCATATGATTTGATTCATTCACTTTTTCTGCCTGTTTTTTTGTGCATTTACACACACACATAAATACACATGTGTATATTTTTAATTACAATACTGCAATGTCCATATTATTCTGCAGTAAGCGTTTTGGTGCTTCACTAAATGTGTTCAAGACTGACTATGTTTTTCCATGTAAACATATCTCCTTTCTTTTACATAGTTCGTAATATTCCATAGTATGATGTGTTATTCGTTTGTCTCTCTACTGGCAGTTGATGCTTTTTCCT
The DNA here is from genome assembly GCF_017311325.1 of Ursus maritimus. Lineage (NCBI taxonomy): Eukaryota > Metazoa > Chordata > Mammalia > Carnivora > Ursidae > Ursus > Ursus maritimus. Next base: position 14,201,615 of record NW_024425230.1, on the reverse strand, counting down.
ACTTTTTTAGGATTATAAATGATACTGTGATGAGCACCCTTTGTATGTTTTCATACACAGATGAGAATATATCTTATAAGAAATAACATGTGTTTAAGAGCAGACAGTCCGGACAGACTGCCTGGGCTCAAATCCTGCCCATCTCCATTTACTGTTGTTTAAGAGAAGTTCCTTGGCCCCTCTGTGACTTAGTTTCCTCAGTTATAAAATGAGGATAGTAATAGTAACCTTCATTAGAGGCTATTAGGAGTATTGAAGATAGTAACTTCTATAAAATACTTAAAACTCCATCTGGCTTCTAGCATTTCACGAAAGCTAACTGTTGTCAGCAGCCAGGACAGAGCCTGCAGATGGAAGTCAGGATCCAGGGGATGCACACTGTTACATTTAGGAGATCCTGGCAAATTGCCCTCCAGGAGGAACGGATATGCCCTCTCTTACAATACGTTTACCGTTTCCCCACCTCCTCACTATCGAGTATCTATTTTTATCGCTCTTAGTTTTTGGCAATCTCATAGGTTGAGAGTCTCCTTGTTTTAATTTGTACTTTGAGGATTATCATGGTAAAGAACGTGGTCATTTGTATTTACTTTTCTGTGAGTTTCTTCTGTAACATTTGTCCAGTTTTCAGTTGGGCTTTTTCTTCCGTAATTCTTTATAACTTCCAGCATTAACAGTTGTTTGTTAGAGATCGCAAGTATTTTTTCTCTCAGTCTGTTGCTTATCTTTTATTTTTATGTCTGTTTTTGTCCTTCAGTAATTTTGCATTTCCTTACAGGCAAATATAGTTGAGTTTTGTTTATGGTATTTTTTTTTAAATTATTTTGTTTCGTAAGGAGGAACTTTTTATTCTAAGGAATTGAGTGTTTTCCTTCAGGTCTTGGGTAGTGTGTTCTGTTGCTTCCTTTTTACTCTGTTCTGGAACATGAAATGGAGAAAGTGCCTCCTAGACCCTTCTATCTGTCCTCTATGCCTGCTAGCTTTTCTTTCTCATTCTTGTCATGACTTTTCCTTCCAGGGTGAATTCTTCCATTTGGCCTTCCAGCTTTCTCATTGTCTTGTGCATCATGACCACTGTGCCATCCCATCCATGTATTGAAGTGCCATCTTTTAAATTTTTATATCAGCTTATGATTGTTTCATAAGTGAGATGATGCCATCTTGTTTCTGAGAATATTAAGTAGACATTTAAAAGCTCCTGTTCGGTGCTTTATCCCTTAGATATTCCGGTTTGTCATGTTTCCTGCTCATCTTAATGTGTGTCTCTGTGTCCCTGTCCTGCCATCCATGGATGCTATTTTTGCTTACTGTGTCCTGTCTTCCCTGATAGCGAGGAGGGCTGGGATATGCGACTGGACTGGCTGAGCCGGTAGTTCAGACTTGCTCCTTCCCATTCCTCCCAGTTATCACTAGTTCCTGTTACCACCTATCACCTAAAGCTTTCCTCTCTGGCTTACTGCCCGTGGTCACGGCTCATGCTTGCATTCAAGGGCTCTTGCTAGTCATTGCTTGGCACCAAGGGGAGAGGACGGTGCTATCTCAGCCAGCTGGTCTACATATGCTGTGCCAGCCAGTGACTCTGATAGTTTCTCTGGCCATCTTCTGCTTCCAGTATCTCCTGCCTGCAAGCTCAGAGCATCCACGGTTTACCTGCCACGCACCCTTACATTCTCCCACCTGACCCTGCTTCTGAAAACTTTTTTGCTATGACTTGCTTTTGCTCATGTTTTAGATGATGAATTTATCTATCATTCTGATCTCACCTGACTTCCATCTTTCAGGCTACATAAAATATTCCCACTTTCTTTTTTTAAGATTTATGTATTTAATTATTTGTTTAAAGAGAGAGAGCACAAGTGGGAGGGGCAGAGGGAGAAGGAGAGAAAGAATCTCAAGCAGACTTTGCGCACTGAGCATGGAGCCCTATGTGGGGCTTGATATCATGACCCTGAGATCAAGGTCATGAGATCATAACATGAGCTGAAACCAAAAGTCAGTCGCTTAACCAACTGTGCCACCCAGACACCCCTCCACTTTTTTTTTTTTTTAAAGATTTTATTTATTTATTCGACAGAGATAGAGACAGCCAGCGAGAGAGGGAACACAAACAAGGGGAGTGGGAGAGGAAGAAGCAGGCTCATAGCAGAGGAGCCTGATGTGGGGCTTGATCCCGTAACGCCGGGATCATGCCCTGAGCCGAAGGCAGATGCTTAACCACTGTGCCACTCAGGCGCCCCCCCACTTTTTTTTTTTTTTTAAACAACATTACCTCTCTCTGTCTCTCTCCTTCTGTCTTTTTTAATTTTTTCAGATATAGGATTTCAAAGTAGTGAAAAAATATCTCATTTTTTCCCTGTTGGTAAATTGTGTTTTCTATCAAAATCATAATTTCTTATCTATCAATAGTGTGACTTCCAGTGTTTTACGACTAGTGTGCTATCATTATAAACATATTCATTTTAATAAATACATCTCTTCTGTTATTTTTAATGATTTGGTCAGATAGCATTTCACACCTGAAATAACATCTGGGGAACAATCATAAACCAGTGTGAAGTTAAATCCTGATTCTTGCTCTGAATTTGCAGAGTCCTGTGGGTGCGTCTGTCAAACTGAGATCATTATCAAGCTTGTTTTGTGAAAGCTTATCTGGAGTGGGGAAGTGTGTTCCATGGAGAGTGCATTTAACTTTACTAGAAAGAAGGTATTCTGAACCTTTAAAAAAAAAACATATTTTGTTTTAAATTTTTGGAACTCCTCTAATAGTTTGTAACTTCCCAATGGGCACAGGCCCTGGGCCACTTCTACAGACCAACTACCCTCTTTCCAGTTGACCCACCTTCTCTGGATCTTTCTCCCAGAGTGAGTGATTTGGCTTCACCCCCGTTGACATCTCATAACGATAGACTTACAGCAGATCCTTAGTAGATGGTCTGTAAACTTAGTAGATGGTGAAGAAGACATTGTGCACATCAGAAAATGACCAGAAGAATGGGGTGTGCGTGCTCTTGCTCCATACCTTGCCCTTTTAGAGGTGGAAGAGAAGCTGTAGTCTGCACTCTCATCCCAGCCATTGTCATCTCTGAATAGTTTCATCAGAGTTAAACATCTCTGGCTTTATCTTGTGTAAACTTAATATGATCCAAATATAATACCTAGTAAGGCTTCTAGGTCGTAAACTGTGCTGTTCCAGCCCCTATATCTTTTGTAACCAGTAGTGACTGTTCTTGTCTGTTTTCTTTTATTTATTGGGAAAGTTAATCACTATTGAGAAATATCCCTCTCCCAGCCAATTCTTTTTCTGTACTTGGAGGTGTGGTGGGACTTCCTACACGGTGACCCTATTCATTGCTGCTTGATTTGCATAAGCATCATGTTAGTGATCAGGGAAATGTTCCAGAGACCACACAAGGCAGGACAGCATTCAAGTGAGTGCTGTTGACTTAGGCAGGAATCGTAACTACTATCACACATGCTCCCACTCCTGACTCCTTGCCTGGGACGGACATTCTTTATCAGTACAATGATATTTTCTATGGGACCCAACCCAGCATCAGAATTTTATCCAACACCTGACTTTTATCCTTTGGACCAATAGTTTCCAAACTTGAATGAACATCAGGGTAGCCTGGAGGGCTGATGAAAGCACACATTGCCCACCCGGCGAGTTTCTGATTCAGCAAGGCTGGGGGGCGTGTGTGCGTGAGGGTTTGCATTTCTGACCAGTTCCCAGGTGATGCTGTGCGGGCGGTCCAGAAAGCGCACTTGAGCACCATCGTTCTAGGCAGCCATGGTCCACCAGTACGTGTTGGCACGCGAGAAGAAATATCGGCTTCTTCTGGTAGGTAGAGTCTACTAGCACGACATCTTTTCCTTGTTACGTATTCTCGCTCCAGCATTCTTAATTCGTATGCTCTGACCGTAATTTAATTTGGTATTAGCCTAATTAACACAATTAGATACAGAGAACTGTATGATCTGCCAAAATACTAAATACAAAAGGATTTTCGGATTAGCCACAGATTTACCGTATTTATTCTACAAAACACGTCCTCCAGTTCTGTGGATGGAAGCTTGATAGCCGATCGATACAATACTAAATATCCTTCAAGATTCATTCAGATGTCACTTCTTTGTCGTCTTTTCTATTCATCACAGACACAAGTTCTCTCTCATCTCAAGCCTATAAAAATGTTACGTCCCTGAAACAGACGCTTTTACCCTTAACGGGATAAATGACCAAGTTGCCCTATTAAGATATTAGCATTATATTAGCTGGACGGCTGATTAATTCATCTTTGTACAGCCTGTGTCATGCTGATGCTTTACACATAGAATGCTTTTCATGAATTTTAGTGCTTCCTTAAGGAAATCCACCTGGAGCACTGGACTTAAAGAAAAGGATTGTTACAGGCTGTAGTAAGAGGGAAAACGTCTTCCCCAAAAGGAAGAGAATTCGGTCACTCGTCCTTCCCTCCTTTACTTAGCCAGCATGGTTGAGTCCCTTCCCCGCAACGAGCGCTGCGCTGCTTCTCTCCCGGGACCTGGTGGTGAAAGTCAGGGAAAAATTTCACGTGATTTTAGAAATGCAGGACCTCACGCAGAGCACCTGCTTCGATGGCCGATCCAACAGAAGGTTGAATCTGGAGACTGAAGTCCAGAGACTAAAAATGACTTACCAAGGTCACATAAGGAAGCAGCAGGTGGGGCAGCACTCAGAGCAGCCTGGGTGGCTCCGGGGGCAAGGAAACGATTGCACATTACAGCCTGCTTCCCAGCTTGGGACCTCCTGTGGCAACTCCCTCTACCTCTCTGAAATTGAGTTTATCCATCAGTAAAATGGGCATGATGCAACTTGCCTTATAATGGAGTTGTTAGAATGAACAAAAAGGAAGTAGGTATAGCATAGAGCCATACGTATAGAAAAGAGTCAATAAAGGATAATGCGGGTTATTGTAGTTATTAATGTATAAAAGTAATGAGAATAGCATATATTCCTGACTCTCAGTAAAGAGCTTGTTCCTCTGTTCCATGTCAACGTCCCCATCAGTGACCTTGGAACTTGGTCCTTAGCCTGTGTTATTTAGTTAGACCCCCTGTGTCCTCTCTTTATGCTCCAACTGCAACATAGGGGTTGGTTTGTATTTTGTTTTGCTGATAGTGAATCATGTATTTAATGTTTTAGCCTAAAATAGAATAGATCAAATTGACCAAATATTGAGTCTCAATTATGGCAGGTGGGCCTTTGGCGTATCCTTGAAATGCTTCATGCCCTTGGCTCTAGAGGAACTGCTCTGGGTTATTTAAGTCAGTTGCACGGTCTCATTTTTGAATGTTTAGGGAGAAAAACCATTTTTGATGAATCATCCTCTGAGGAAAGAGTTTGGTATTTTCTTTAGATTGTTACATAATCAGTACCACTTATGTAACTTTCTGTCTAGAACACGGATTGGCAACTTTTTCTGTACAGGGGCAGAAAGTAAATATTTTTGGATTTATGGGTCATAAGGGCTCAGGGACAACTGCTTATCTCTGCTGGTATAGTGCCAAAACAGCCATTATCTTTAGATCCATTTTAATGATTCATTTCCTTTGTGGTCACATAACTGTATAACTGAAGCGGAAAGAGAGAAATCATTGAAAATATGACTCTTAGGTACCAATAATACGTTGTACTAAACTGACAGAAGTTATCCAGAGTACTACATCACAACTTGTTTATTATTTAATGTTTTCTAAAGTGAAAAATGTTAGTGGTTTTCCAAACAGCCAAATAGAAATCATTCTTGGTCAGGATTAGCATCTAAAGATATGCAAAGTGATGGTCCAGACTATGTTTCAATACAACTTGATTTACCAAAACAAGCAGTGGGCTGGATTTGACCTGTGGGCCAAAGGTTGCCAACCTCTGTCTTAGAATATTATGATCTGATTTTGGAGTTTGGCTCAAAGAAATGGCTTTTGAGTGTAGCAGAGTAAAAACTTGATTTAAAATAAAGGAGTTGTAATCTAAATTTAGGGAGCGATCAAGTTTTGAAGCTCATGCTTTCAGTTGAAGTAGTTAGGAAACATTTCAGTACTATGACCTCAAATAATGAAAAAAAAATATCTGGAGATATTAGGTGGTAAAAAGCCATTTTTTTCCCCTATATTTTTTATTGGGCAGTAAAGTGGAAAGTCATGGTATCTCACTTAGGAAAAGACATTTCTGACATCCCTCAAGAAACAGCCTTACAAGGAGCTTACAAGTTTGGTGACTGAGGATTGGAAGCTTTCAGTAGCTTGGCCCATCCAGAAACAAGTGGGGAGAAGCCTCTCAGACACCACAGCACCCCTCTCTGTTATGATGCCGTCAGCCAGGCCTGGACAGCGGACTTCCCTCGTGTAAAGAGTGCTGTGGACATTTTATCGAAATCTCTCATTTCTCTGGCTCAAACACAGTGCTGGGTTGTTAAATAGACAAGCAAGGTGGAATGTTGAGATTTTCTGGGGTTTTTGGTGAAGTTTGTTAAACCATAAGCTTGCAAATTGTTCTTTGGGCAGAATTAGGAGGGAGCTCTGGCTTTAAAACAGTGGACAGGCTTAGCACTGGGGTCCAGAGCATAGTGTTACATAGTTGGTACCCAGCACATCAGAGGGTCTTTTGTTGTCGACTGGTCTATCCCTTGTACGGAATACGTAGGCGTGTTGTGTGTGTGGGTACACTGAACCCAGCAAAACCTACAGGTCATTCAAAAGGACTGAAGTTAGTGGGCGACTAGGCACTCATTGCCATGAGCGTGCCTCTACCTCCATGCGTTATCATGCGTCATCATGGATGCAAGAATAGCACCTGGGAGGCTGAAAGGATTTAATTAGGTTGTGCTAGAAGCGTGGCCACGCTTCGAAGATTGCCCCTTACAGGTCATTTTCTAGTTCTTCATGCATTTCCTTCTAGTCCTTGGCAGGTGGTGTTTTAGCCTGGCCTGAACTCAGTCCAGTATTGGGGAGCTCGGTATTTATCAACCAGCCCCCTTCTTTTTGCCAAATGTGTGGGCTGCTATTGTAGTCTTTCTAGGAATGAGCCTTACTTGAATGCTGTCAATGTCCAGGCGTGACCTTGAGCTTGTCTTCTTGCGCAGTCTGTGGGAGGAAAAGCATAGCATCCCCAGCTCCCTGCTGTCTCCCAGTTACTGCCTACGGCCTGGGGGTAGGTCTTTGTGGAAGCCCGGCTCCTGCCTTGTCATCTTATTATTTTTTTTTTTTTTTGCTCTACTTCCCTTTTTCTCATCCTTGCTTCTTCCTTTATACTCCCCATTTCCTTCCCTTTTTTTTTTCTCTCTCAGAGGTTCCACTAATGTTTTTCACCAAAGAAGGCACACACTCATTTTGGTTTCTCGATCTAAAGCTAGTAAGTCTTTCTGATGGCAGAGTAATATTCCATTGTATATGCAAATAATTAATCATGGAACATTGCATCAAAAACTGGGAATGTACTGTATGGTGACTAATGTAACAAAATAAAAATCATGAAAAATAAATTCATTCATTCATTCATTCATTCATTCTCTAGCAGGCAAAAAAAAAAAACAAAGCTAGTAACTCTTGGGGGTCTTATCTTTCTAGATTGGTAAAAAGAAGGAAGATGATTTGACCAATTTTAAGTCCTTCTACTTCATAATAAGGCCGATGCATAGAGTTTTAACTTGGACTCAGTTTCCGCTTGTAAGGAAATGTAGTCAAGAAGATATTTTTGGGTCTTAAAGTTGGCCCTGCTTTCTAGGCCTGGGGTGAGTACCGCTCTGTGACATGGGAAGGCCTCTTATCCTGGGATGAATGCTCAGCTCAAATCCCATCAAAACCTAGAGCACTGGGGCACGTGGGTGGCTCAGTCATTTAAGCGTCTGCCTTCGGCTCAGGTCATGATCTCGGGGTCCCGGAATCGAGCCCCATGTCTGACTCCCTGTTCTTCGGGGGAACCTCCTTCTCCCTCTGCCTCTGCCTCCCACTCTTTCTCTCTGTCTCTCATGATTAAATAAATAAAATCTTAAGGAAACCCCCCCCCACACACACACACACACAACCTGGAGCATTAATTCCTGGAAAACAAGAACCCTTACATTAAAACCCTGTTTTTCCTTGATGTGAAGGCAGTTACGGTAATACCGGCCCTGCCCTGGAAGAACACTGTGTTGCTGATGCCCTCTGGTGGCCACTTTGCAGTGTTGCAAAAGGGAAAGGAAAGTCCTCAGAAGGAGTTCATAGTAACATGATCAGGGCCACAAAAATCCCTTTTGTGGGTCAACTGAGGGTTGAGGGTTGATGGTGGTTCTTTTTGATGTGAGTTGTAGGTGATGAAAATTCAGGACCCAATTCATCTAGCAAACTTCCCTCTCTGCTTTTCCAGCACGGGTAGATGGTCGACCTTTGTTTTCAGTGTAGTAACAGCTTTGTTTGCACGTTGTAGAAAGAATATGTTGGATAAGTCGTTTTCCTATTTGGAAAGAATGATTTAGACAAAAGATTAAAGAGGTCCCACTAGTGTGAAAAGCCTGCCGTGTGATAGGTGTTTAGTAAATTACTGATCTGCTACCAAAATGTTCAAATGTCTGGTACCTCTGATTTCAGACCTTCTTTCCTTTTGCAATAGCAAAATAGGCTAATTTTTATCCTTTTAATTTTTTTTTATGATTCTGTATTTCTTCTTTAAAAAGAAAAGATACCCTGGTATTAGAGCTAGAGGGAAACCCATTGTCCTCTTTGCAGCTGTAATTGAGGGACACATGGTATGTTTCTAGAACTTTCTACTTAGTGTTGTATACTGAGGAACAGCTATATGGCTTCCTGGCAGGTGTGTTCTGAGTGGTGTTAGCTTCTGGACAGCTCTGCTGAACCTGGGCCGGACCCCCAGCAGTACTGCTGTGTCCAACAAAAACCATCTTTTGCTTTTGTGTCATAATACAGAGTTTTGGTGAATGTGAGTCCTAGACCCTGGGTACAGACCACCGGGTTTGGGTGCTGACTCAGATACCATCTAGCAAGGGTTGTGAAGATTCACCTGGTACAAATGCTTGCAGGGACACAGGGGATGTCGGTGGGGTTGGAAGAAACACAGTAGCACACAGTAAACAGTAGGTATTATTAGGACTGTGTCTAGTTACCTTTTTCTTGTTGGCATTTTATTTTTGCATTTTCCCTCTGGGAAGGGAAGGGCTCATTGCATTTCCACCAGTCTTCTAATGACCTTTCTTCCCAGCTTCTTGATCATTTTTTTACCTTTTACATATCTTTCACTTTATCTCTTTTTGCAATAGATTGTTTCCTCCCCCCACCCGCCACCCTGGCCTGGCTCCCCTGCCCCGACGGTGGGTGCAAAGGGTGGTGGTGGTGAGGGTGTTTTCTGAGAGCAATTCCTACTTTGTGTTTCTGCAACAGCAGAAATGAAGGAAAGGCTGGTTTTTAGTGATTGGAATGAGGACTCTATTATGGGTTGATGTTTTTATTTTCCCCATCTTAAATTTGATTCAGAAAATGCCCCTGAAATTTCATAGTGACCAACCTGGGCAGACATGGCAGGATGGACAGCATCCTCCTCAGTCACTCACTGAGATTATTATTATTATATTATTATTATTATTTTTACTGAATGTACCATATCTGATCTGGTATTTAAATAATCTATTTTACTTTCTCAGGTAAATAGGGTCTAACATTAACCTGCTTGATCACTTGCTTTTTTTCACCATGCGTATTTTTTCCCATATGACAAAAATTCCGTTTTGAGAAGAAAAGAGAAGATTAATAGAATACATCATTCTTTGTTTAATCAATGTTCCAGTTTCTTTCAACATTTTTATTATAAGTGATAATGCAACATGCAAACATCCTTGTGCCTAAATCTGGGTGTAACACTTTCTTTTTTATTTCTTTCCAGATGTGTTGTGTCCCATGATCTGAGCATTTCAAGATTCTCATTATAGAATTGTCAGCTCACTCTTGAGAAATATCTCCCTATATGGCTCACCCACCAATAGCATATACGTGTGGTCTCTTTCCATTTCTCACCTACACTGGGTGTAGATTATCTTCATTAATTTGATAGAGAAAAAGTATTATATTTGTTTTGATTTTTATTAGTAATTTTGGTCCCTCAGATGCATTTGGTTATGAGCCGTTTGCTTCTCTTTGGTGCAAAGCCTGTCCCATCTATAATTGCTGCTCATTCTTCTCTTAGGGAACAGAATTTGCCATTTGCCGTCTAAGTTGTTTATAAAGTTTTGTTGCAAAAATCTTTTCAAGTCTTACAATCCTTTCTAGAGAATTTCTAACTTTGTTTTGATACCGAGAAGGGCCTTTCTGTCTTGGAAGGGATACACACCAACCTATATTTATTCTCTTTGCTGTTTTGTTTGACATTTGCCCTTTATCTCTCTGATCTGTCTCAAGTTTATTTTGATTTCTGGCTCAGAGTAGGAACTTAGATTTACTTTTTGCCAAAGGGCTATTTAATTAGCAAGGACTAAATATTCCTTTCCCTAATGATTTGATTGCCACTTTTTAATTGTCTATTAAAATGCAATACGTATTAGGGTTGGTTCTTGGATTTCTCTTTGAATCCTACGGATGTGTTTTTTTTGTTCAGATGCCAGCACCACACCAGTGTTACTGTATCAAAAGATCACCATCGGTACTCTTGCAAAAATTGGGGTTGGCTTCACGTTGGAGTACCTTCTCTGAACACCAGGTGGCGTGAGATCACTGGCGTGCTGTGTGGGAGCCACAGAAACACACAGCTGGCCAGAGGATGAGCGAACTTGAGACTTTCAGAGATGCAGACGCCCCTCCTGAATCACAGGTGGTGGTTGGCTTTTCTCCACTTGTTGGGTTTTGATAGCCTACCAAGCTCCCTTAGCAAGTAAGTGGAGCTGATTTTTGAAACCCATTTCTGTTGATTCCTTTTTCACTTTGTACAGGGTGTCCTTGGTTGGCCATGTGTGTCCGTATGGCCTTTAATGTGTTCCCACACCAGAGCCCTTTCCTCTGGAGATTTCTGTTGTATTTTGTTTTGGGATGCTGTGCTTCCTGACCAGCTTATTAGAAGGTCTTGATACCCTCCCGTTTTATAGAGTCAGTTAAGCTATTCGTTCAGGGGGATCCCATCCCAAGTCATAGGAAGTGCCTTGGACGGAGACCCGTATGTTGCCTGTACCTGTTGCATGTGACAAATTGCCTTTTGCATCCACCTGCAGATCATTGACTTGCACTTAATGGGGCGCGTCTTCCATTGGTTGAACGGGGCTTCTCTGTAGTGAGTGGTTTTATCAGTTGTTCATTTCTGTCTCAACGTAACATGCGCCGCATTGCGTGCTGTGTTTTAAGTAGTTCTGTTTACTTTGTTTCATTGTGACGTTGATCTGGTGTGTTCTGCTGCAGGGTGTGTGGGTGTTCTATGCAGAGAATTACATTCAGAGGGTGTATCATGCATCACACCTCAAACACTCACAACTCACACCACACTGAATTTGAGGCAGAGAGCACAGCATGCAAAGGCGAGGGGTATTAGTCCAGAGACCGTCCCCGTGTAACAAGTTACCGCAAACCTTAGCAACCCCACGCCACCACATGCTCGTGAATTCTGGGGCCGGGAATTTCCACAAGGCACGCTGCGAATGGCTTCTCTTGGCCACACGCCATCTGGCGTCTCTGCTGGGAAGACTTGAAGGTTGAGAATGACTCCCCTGTTGGGAGTGGTCATCTGGGGGCTCGAAGGCCTGTTGATACCCGCTGGAAGACAAGGTCTGTTCCACCCGAGGCCGCTCCGTGAGGCATGGTGCGTCGGAGTTGTCATGCCTCTTATGTGGCCGCTGAGGCTCCAGGACACAAGGCAGGAGCCGCCTCCCCTCGTGTGGCCCAGCCTTGAAAGGAAAACTGTGTGACTTGGTCCACGCTGCCTTGGCTGCAGCCGTCGCCCATTCAGAGGGATGGGACAGGTTATGCTTTAAAACTTTGGGGCGCCTGGGTGGTACAGCGGTTAAGCATCTGCCTTCGGCTCAGGGCGTGATCCCAGTGTTCTGGGATCGAGCCCCACATCAGGCTCCTCTGCTGGGAGCCTGCTTCTTCCTCTCCCACTCCCCCTGCTCGTGTTCCCTCTCTCGCTGGCTGTCTCTCTCTCTGTCAAATAAATAAATAAAATCTTTAAAAAAATAAAATAAAATAAAACTGCTCTAGTTACGAAGGCTTTGCACAGACTTGGATCTGTATCTGAGGCTTGGCTCTGGGAACTCACTCACTTTCCTAGTCTTTAAAGCAACAATATAAATAGTGCCATCCCTTGCAGTTTTTGGAGGGTTACACGAGAGCATGCCCATCATTAACGTTATTACAAAGCTCCAATCGGTTGTCTGTTCTCCATGGAGGCTGCTGTCTGTTTCATTAGATTTTAAATTTACGCTCAAACAATAGCCTGGGCTGAGGACATTTTTAGGATTTGTATGAAGAGGAAGGAGAATGTTAGGGTATTAATCATTGCGTGTGCTTTGGCAGTGTGGATTTCTGGAGCACCCAGTGCTGACCAACGTACAGATCTGGTAGATTGTGCCCTTTGCTGGGACTCAGGGCAGTCACATTCATTGGTCGCGTGGCTACCTCTTGTCTTCTTTTTTTCCCTGACCCACTTTATAGTCTCTTTATATGGCTGTGTCCTGGTCACTGCCTCTGCTCTCCTTTTTTCTATGTTGTTAGGCCTTTTCCTCACTTTATCTGGGCCCTTCCTTGTTTGATGTTACAGGGACCATCGTGCATGATGCATGAAGCAGAAGTTCCCACCCCTGATCTGACAACATGGGTGCAAACATCTCTCAATGCCCACTTTGCCAAAAGCCAATTTGTCCAATAATCTGTTCACCAAACAGCCCATTTACTGATTTACTGAATCCGTCAGTGTATTGACAATGTTTTCCTTTAATCCATATTTATAAATTGGTATGTGTAAAGTTATCAGATGAGAACTTTTATAAACAGCTGAAGGTCACTAGGTCATATTCATTAATTTGTTTATGAAGACGGAGTGAAAACACAATATTTAATTTGTCTCAGGCCAAAAAAAAATAAAATAAAATAAAGGGGAGCGACTAGACATGCCATAGCCTAGGCTGCAGAGCCCAAAAAGGGGATGACTGAGGACAGAGAAGAAGAGGATATTAGGGGGAAGACAGATGGGGAGGGAAGTCTGGGTGTGGGGTAGGTGGAGCTGAAGAAAGTTTAGGGAGGCCATGGTGCAAGAGGGGAGTCTGAAGGTCCTAGAAGGACCTTACTTCCAACAATTCTATTATGTCCCATTTTTACTCAATACAAACTTATAAATAGTCAAAAATAAGCAAGTTTTGGTAAATCTTTATAAATAGTTAAACAAGTTTTGATAAAACAGGTATTTTCAGATCATTGATCCCATTGTAAGTTGGTCATTGGAAATTGTTTCAGATACTAGATTTTGGTAAATTGCTTTACCATTACATTGCAGGGTCCATCCATGGGCAGGTCTTAACCAAAGTGCCATTGGGGTATTTTACATGGCAGGTTCCCTTAGAAGAGAGGAGTCTATCATATTCAGGAGAAAACTCCAGGAATAGTTCAACTAAGATGTGCTAAGTGGCAGAACACATATAGCAAAATGCTAAAATGGTTGGGTAGGAAACTGTTCTGTGGTTGGTAACAAGAGAACAGCTCCAGGAAGCATGTGGCCGCCATTTGCAGAATGATGGGTGAGGGCGATTCTGGGAATAAGCATGTTGCCTTCATTTAATTGTAGTGGATAAAACAGGGCGAGGAATTCGGCTAGACTTGAACATAACTGCTGTCTTAAGTAATACAGAGTTTGCTCTACAGAGGAAGAGTTGTTTCTTCTTTCCCATGTGACTGAGGAAGAATGCCCTCTGAATTCCCCTAAACGCCCATTATGGTTTCCCGAGGTCAGTCCAGAATGCCACCCTTGGCAGGACTTGATGTAGAAATCTCAGCTTCACCGCTAGGGGGCAGCAGCAACTATTCAAAAATCATCCTAGCTGTTTTTCTGGAAAGCAGTTCTGGCTCGCTCTTAGCTGGCTTCAAAGAAAGTCAGCGCTTATGGGTCCCCTATAAAAATGGCTCAGGTTCGGTTGTTTTCTGGCAAGGAGAAAAATTCTGAGTATGTGTAATATTGGGAAGACTCTAAATGTATGCTTATAAATAGTTTGAATAGTCACTTATTACTCTTAAGCCAGAGGATAAGGGAAAACATCAAATTTATACTTTTCATGTTTCCAAATAGTGTTTATACAGGATGAGTTCATCGATGTGTATCTCAGTTTCCCTGAAGACTTGGCAAATAATTGCTGGCTTAAATCAACTCTTAAGATCTAATAAAAGTTATCAGATACTATAAAATGTGAACTTATTGTAAAAATGTAGAGATAATTTCTTTTCACAAACAAACAACTACTCTGAGAAATGCGTTTAATTAGGAAACTTTTCTAGCCTGACAACCTTTCTTTTGAAGAAACTGTATGGGTAACATGTTTTTACTTGGCAAATGGGCTTTGCTGATAGCAAATGAAGAGGTTTTTGCCTACAAATATTACTTTTGCATGGGTTTTTATTTTGAATCAGGAATGCTAGTTTTAAAAAATTATATTATATATATATATATGCACAAATATACACATAAACGACCATTAAGCTGGTTTATAGAAATGTATTTATGGGCACAAAGGAGACTGATAGGTTATTGACTGAAAAAAGCAGGTAAAAATATAATATGAAGGCTGATTCCTTTTTTTAGAAGATTTTATTTATCAGAGAGAGAGAGAGGTAAAAATATAATATGAAGGCTGGTTCCTCTTCTTAGAGATTTTATTTATCAGAGAGGGAGAGAAAACGCATGAGTGTGTGCCTGTACATGCTCGGTGGGGGAGGGGAAGAGCGAATGAGAGAGAGAGAGAGAGAGAGTCTTAAGCAGACTCCTTGCTGAGCGCAGAGCCCAAAGCCAGGCTTGATCTCACGACCGCAAAATCATGAGTTGGAAGCTCAACTGACTGAGCCACCCGGGTGCCCCAAGGCTGGTTCCTTTTTGTGAAAAGTGTGTGAGTGTGTAACGTCTAGGTACGTATCACTGTATTACTAGATGGTAGTAATTTTCTTTCTTTTGAGTGCATCTTGAATTTCTGCTCTTTTTTTTTTTTTTTACCATGGCCATACATTATATTATAAAAAGCAAAGAGAAGTTGTTTATAATTAGAGCTTCATTACAGATTTATTTTATTTGCATATTGGATTGATTCTTTAGCCAATCAATGTGATATGGTCTGTCCTAATCACTTCTGTTGCTCCTGACCATTTTTTTTATAACTGTCTGAATGTGGTAGTAGATAAATAAAATGCCAAGAGAACAAATATGGCTCTTGATGACTCTCTCCTTATGATGGACTTGAGTTATTCTGTGACCTTCTCACTGAGCTGTCAGTCATTTTCATCAGATTCTATTTGCAAAGTGATCTGAAATTCTCAATGAATAACATGAGCACTGTAGGTAGGGTGGTAGCCAGTACTCATGAATACTTAGTGCTGTTAATTTTTAATACAATCCTTTCTTTCCAGGAAAGCTCAGATTGTTTCGAGGAAATGTTCCCAAACCACATGGAATCTTGTAAAATGTATGTAAGGAATTTTCTGTTCAACTTCTGCAGAGAAAAGGTGATAGGAATTTCACAGCTTCAGAGATGGTAATAGAAGGGACATTACAGAGACAAATTGGTACATGTGATCTTGGATAGGTAAAATAAATGAGTATTTGATTAATACTGCATATTTTGTTCTGTACTCACCCCTTTTTAAATTAATTGAGTAGTAATACTAAAAATAATAGCAATTGCTGTGGGACTGTCTCAGTAAATGGCTTTAGTCTATCACTGAAGTATATTGGTTCATTCAGTTCTTGAGATAATCCTAAGAGGTTGGCATCATTTTTTTAAGATTTTATTTATTTATTTGAGAAAGAATGAGAGAGAGAACCAGAGAGAGAGCCCAAGTAGAGGGGAGGGGCAGAGGCAGAAGCAGACTCCCCACTAAGCAGGAAGCCCGATGTGGGACTCGATCCCAGGACCCTGGGATCATGACCTGAGCCAAAGGCAGACGCTTCACTGACTGAGCCACCCAGGCGACCGAAATTGGTATATTTTTTATAAACAGGTGAAGATAGTAAGACGTAAGGAAACTGAGTAAAATTGCCCAAGGAAGGAAGTGGGATTTTACTAAAAGTAAGTTATGGAAAGGAGAGTATGGGATTTTCATCCCCATGCCACCTTACTTCCAACGTCATCCATCCATCGATCACGTATTTCTAATACCTCTACCATGCACATTAGATGAGTTTTGGGTATACATCTGACTTTCTAGAGCTTTGACTTGGAGAAATCTAATATTATGTTCAGAGATGCTCCTAGTAAAATAAAATGATTTTTATGTTGAAATAATTTTCTGAAATACAGGGTAGAAAAGTTTTGAGCTGTTAGTATTGTTATTGTCTGAACGTCGTTCTTAGCAGAGGTCAGTATTCTGCTCTACACTGAAATTCCGAGGAAGTAGTAAACAGCATCTCCCAGTGGTTTTTGATGACCTAACCCTTTCGGTCCATGGGAGCATCCCTCCAGGTGAGCTTCTGTGGAGCACGGTTGGTGAAGCCCCAGATTGCCTCCTTTGTGGTCCGGGTGCCGCTGCTTCTCAGCTCCCAACTCCCCGGGGCGGCCTTATCTCAACCACCAGCTTTTCTTGCTTTCGTCAATTTCTTCTGCCACCTACATTATAAGCGGCTGCCAGATTTATATTTCTAAAGCTAGGCTCTGATCGTTTTTACTCTCCTGTTCCTACCTCCACCTGACTTTCCTTCCCTCCTCATGCTGAAATCATTCCAGATGGACGAAGGACTTACGTATAATAAAGGAAGAACTACAAGATCAGTGGAAGGAAACGTAGCTGAGCTAATTTAAAATCCTATAGTGAGAAAATTTCTTCCGAGCAGAATGTCAGACTACAAAGCCATAAATAAAACTTTGGTAAATTTGACTAAAACAAAACAAAAAACAAAAAAACAAAACAAAACAAAAACAACTTATTGCAAGAAATAGCTTAAGCAGAAACAAATTATGACAGGATTTATAGGCAATGACTGATTTCCATAATTAAAGACTCGTTCAAATCCTGAAGCAAATAACCATGAGATCTTAGAAAAATAGAGAAATAATATGAATGTGAATTTCCCTGACAAAGAAATACAAACGTAGGTCACTGAAATATGAAAGATCGTAAACTTTACTCAAAATGTCAGAATTAGAGAAAAATAGAGATACCATTTTTCCACCTGCTGTTCTTTTAAAATGAAGGCATATAACATCCAATTTTGGGGGAGCATGCAAAGAAACAAGTAGAAAACATACACTCTAGGAGACAATATAAATTTGACAAACTTTGGAAGAATAACGTGACAGTGTCTATCCAAACCAGAAAAGGTTTGGCTATTCATGTGGCTGGCAGTTCCAAAGTTAAAAATTCCCTCTGACTATACTTGTACACTCCAAGAGAGTCATACAAGAACACTTATTGTATTGTATTATTAGTATTGTTTGCACTAATAAAATTGGAAGTGATGTAAATACCCATTATTGGGCAGCTAGTTACATAAGTAATGATAATTTACGCAGTGGATTATAAAAAACCCCTGGTGAAACTGTTTGGCTTTAATTGTGAAAGCATGAAGTCCAATGCATGTAAGATGATTACATTCAGGTTAAAATCATTTCTTGTATTTTTTTTTCCTATAATAAACCTATGATACCAGCCCATTAGAGGAACGGGAATGAGGAAAGTCTGAGAGAGTAGAGACTCTCTTTTTCATTTCATACCTTCCCAACACCGGTGCATGTCTTATATGTGTGTTAAGAAATTAAAAAACAAAAACAAAAAATGAAAAAGAACAGAAAACACAAAACCACCCTATGGTTCTTACAGAACAAAACTAAACTCCTTATTTTGTTATTTTAAAGCACTTTGGCCTCCGACTCAAACCTACCTTTTAGACTTTATTTCTCATTATATTTTTTCCACTTACTTTCTAGATCGATTGAAATGCTTGCTTGGCACCACGCAGGCCTTGTCATTTCGGTCTCCTCCCTGCTCTCCCCCAGCTTCGATGCCAGTGGCTCCTGCTAAAGTGACCTCAGTCCTCCTCCACGTGTTCGAGTCCACTCATCTCTCAACCAGCACCTTTTCTTTCAACCTTCACGGGCACCCCAGCTAGAGCTAATGTCTCCCACCTGGGAGCTAGTATCACCCCTGAGTTCAGTTCTGTTTGGACGCTTACCTCTTGGGCCTTGCGTTATATTTACGGGATGCCTGCTGCTGGCCGGGTGCAGGAGACTGGGCGCAAGCAGGCTCTGGGACTGATGGACCTTGGTGACCCCCCCATCATGCCTAGCTCTGACGTCAGCCGTCAGTGTTTGTGGCACGTGAGCAATGTCAGCAGGCTTGACAGACCCTCGCGTCATTGAGCAGGAGTAAGGACGGCCACACGTTGCGGTCACGAGTATAAACTGGTACAGCACATTTTGGAGGACCAGTGAATGGCTGTTAGTCTGTCTCGGCAAGCACTGAACCCCCGTGCGTTTGGAGTGCAGCATGAAACTCAGGCCCTGGGTGCTTAACACCTTGCTCTTCTAAATCTGAGCTGGTGTGCGACCCCCGTCGGGTCCACATGGCAGAATTGGGGGCCGCGCCAGGACGCAGGCGCCCGTCCGGCCTCCTAGCTTTCTTCTCCTCCCAGACTGCCACGCTCCCTCTTTCTTCCAAAGAGCCTCATTGTTTATGAAGCTCCCCGTGAAAAAGGTTAAAGTCCACTCATTCAGGCGTCATCTCATCATTTGTATAAGCGGGGAGTTGCATTCCTGAGCCACCGACCCCTTTTCAGAACCTGCCTAGTTGAGATGTCATTTCCCTGACAGGGAGGCACTTAGGCTCCGAGAGAAAATCACAATGTGCTCCCCCCTTTCTCAGATTTTCCCTAACAATTAATGCCACACTAACTTGACACCCTCTTTCCTTGTTTGGCTTTGTAAACCCTGGGTCCCTTTTTCTATTAATTCCAGACATTAATATTTTCTTTCACGCAACTGACGCCATTCACCCGTGAAACCGTTTGAACATTATGTAGCTGTCAAGATGCCTGGGGATTACCCAGTATGCTTTGCTTGTGAGAAAGTGACACCACCGAGGCCTGGTTTTGAGATGTTTATTTTGAGAGTACGCTGACAAGCATGAAGGCCCGATCCCAGAGTGGCAATTTCATTTAATTAAAGGCCTCTTTTTATTATAGTTTTCCCCCTGCTTTCATATATATATATATATATATATATCTCAGAATGATGGTTAAAGTCTGACTTGCCAGTGGTGTTCTCATGTTCTAGAAAAGGGAGTAGTGGGGAGAGATGGCTCGCTCACTCACTAGTGACGATGCCACTGGATGGCTGTGAATTCACTCCTTCTTACTGTCCCGGTCAGAGCTGCCAGTGAACACCAGGCAGGTGTGTGTGTGTCTCTGGGTGTCCAAGTCTTGAAAATAAAGACTGTCGGGGGCCTTCTGTCCCCGTGTTGCCAAACTTCAAATGCGAGAGTTGGATACGTATGTGTGTACGTGCACATTTTCATTTCTTCGTTTCAGAGTTAGAAGTCTTGGAACACCGGAAGGCTACCACCCAAATTATACCTTGGGTCATCTGTGAAGGCTTCTAAACAATGTATATTATCTTGCTTTCTAGGGAAATCTCTTTCTGTTAAAATAGTTGGGGAAGGTATCGCACTCGTGTTCATGTTTAATATGGCAGCGAAATAGAAACGACAACAAAAAAGGGAGGTAATGCAAATAAAAGCTTAAGGTAATGAAGAACGGGTATTAATGATTTGGTCAAGGTTTGCCACGGAGTAGCCTAATTAATTTTTGAGATAATATCTTCGGCTATTTGGGCTTGACTTTATAGCAGGAATTCACGTCCATAAATACATGGGACCTGTGTTGGGACTGTCCACGGCACCTGAGATATATACCAGGGAATATATGTTGGTCTTTATACACTTATATATGATTGTTTCACAGTTAATTCTAATATCCTAACTCCTCACGTTAGATTCTTTTCCTTTCTTTGTGGCGTTATTGGCTGGCCTTCATTTCTCCCCTCGCTGATTGTTCATTTATTTGTGCCTTCTTTACTCACCGTTCACCGGGTATCAATGCACAAGTATGTCCCAAGCATGATGGTGTACTTGGAGCCGTGCAATGCACACATACAACACAGAATTCACGGTTTACGTTTACAGGCTTCCCCCCCACCCCCCAAGCTGATCTGGAAGTGGGGAGGAGGACTCCTCATCAGCCCTTCTTTCTTGCTTTGGATATCCTAGCTGGAGGGACATTATTCATTCTTTCTGGCGTCTGTTTCAAAGCTCCCCAGGAGGAGCTGGGCGGGTCAGGGGTGTCTGCCCTGAGGCCAGCTGAGGGCCGGGCTGGTGTGGCTTTCATCTGGCCAGGGCGAGACAATGTTCGCTGGCTTTGCTGCAGGTGCAGGAGGCGGCAAAGAATGGCAACTTTGTCAATTTAATCTCTATGCCCCCAGTTCTAGTCTTGGTCCTGTTGCCCTATCTTTTGAGCCACCAGTTCCAGAGATTGATTCATTTATTATGATTATATTGGAAAGTAGAGTTCTGTGGAGTCAGCCATCTGGCCGAGTGTTCGAAAATGGTTTCTTTCCCTTTTCACGGACTTGCTGCCATTCTTGGGAGGGGTGGGTTTCTCCCCAGGACTCCTGACACTGTCGGCTGGTGCCGGTGGATTTTGTTTCTGGAATTTTTGTGGGTAGGGTAGTGATGACATACCCAGAATGAAACAAAACAGAAAAAGCTCAAGGAGCCCATTTGTATTCTACCACGAAAGGCAAAGTAGAATCAGTCATTTACCCCAAATTGTTTCCTTTTTCTCTCCTCTCTACCTCTGGGACCTTCAATCCCTGCACAGGGAGACATTTTTTCTGGGTATGCTCAGTGAAATGCTTTGAGCCAGGGGAGTGTGGAAAGAATCTTTACTTAATGGAGATCCTGGGCTTTACCATATATTTTTAAAACTTTTCTCGCTCTCTTTTTTCTTTTAAAGGCACAAGTGATCCCTATGTGAAATTTAAGCTGAATGGGAAGACACTGTACAAAAGTAAAGTCATATATAAGAACCTGAACCCAGTTTGGGATGAGATAGTTGTACTTCCGATTCAAAGCCTTGATCAAAAGCTCCGTGTGAAGGTAATCACAGATGGCTTCCAGTTCTGCTCTTTTGTTAAAACCATGGATTTCTCAGCAGTCTTTGCTCCCTTCAACAGGCAACGTCCCCAAATATCTTTTATTATCATTAAGCTCTGGGTGAAAAATATTAGTGTGGAAGGGATTATTTATACCCTTTGTTGAAACTGTATGCTTTTCTCAGATCAGTGGTGTATACTCTGCAGAAAATCAGAGTGAAAATAATATCTCCATTGATTGTATTTAAACTTACTGCACGTGGAAGAATTATTACAGCCGGTGCAGTGGCGACAAGTAGGAAAGCCTTTCTCATTAGGAATAACTTTATACTTAATAGAGCTTTAAGCTACTGGTTGTAAGCATCAATTGCTCTAACATCTGGGTTAAAACTGCATGAGTTGAGTGGAGGATGGGATTGCCATAGAATATTTAGCAAATTTCTATTTAATTGACAGATCTGCTCACCATGGAAAATACTAAATTTTAACGAGAGACCGTTTAAACTACAGAGAGCGGTCCATTGTGCGAAACATTTTAATGCATATGAATACTGCCTTAAGAGTATTTTCTGCTCTTGCTTTGGCTGTGGTAGGCGAAACGGGCATGTTTGAATAATCTTTGTCCTTGCCATCGGGTTGGCCTAATTCCTCCTTAACCGTACTGTGCAGATTGTGTTTGAGATCTAGAAGACTGAATTCAAAATTCCCAGCATATTGCTTTTATTAATAATTTGATAAATTCGGTTGGTTTACCTTATTAATGTGTGTTACTGGCCTCTTCCTTTGTAGGTTTATGATCGAGATTTAACTACATCCGATTTCATGGGCTCTGCATTTGTCATTCTCAGAGATCTTGAGCTTAACAGGTATTGTATTTTTTCCTTCTAATTGTGACTTTGAGTTTTAGAGGGAACGCAAGATAATGTTAGATGACATTTGTTTAGATGATGGGTCAGACATTCAATCTTCCACAATGTGTTCTGAAATGTGTATTGGATTTTGAACTGTTAATATGCAGGTTCATTAACCTACCTAACCTAAAAATAAAATAAGTATTTAAATTTTATTTGGGCAGTAAGAGCCAAGAATCCATTAACCAACTGTTGAATTAGGCAATGCCGAACAGTTCCTCTACTCTGAAGATGACTGGGTTATTTTTACTGAATTTGGTGCTTTTTAAAACTCGTGTTTCGCTCTTACGCAGAGGTGGGAGACTTCTTCCATAAGCTCTCGATGCATTGTAAGATTATATAGTACTGCCCATAAGTGCTAATGTTAATTGTTGCTTTTTGCTTGTAGAACGACTGAACATATTTTAAAATTGGAAGACCCAAACAGTTTAGAAGAAGACATGGGGGTGATTGTATTAAATTTGAGCCTCGTAGTAAAACAGGGTGATTTCAAGAGACATGTAAGTGTGACCCTTTTGTTCTTTTCAAAATTCTTCAGTGTAATTGCCCTTTGATAATTGGGTTACCAGATGGCTGGAATTTTTTGTAATTGTTTGTGGAGGGAAACAAATAATTGTATCAAGATGTAAAGTACCTATCTGTGGTTCTATGCATCCTTTCTTTTGGAAATCTGGAAAGAAAATCCTTTAAGGAATGATCTCTACTTTGGCTAGGGATGTGGATATTGCTTTTATTAAAATGCATGTGCTTTTCCTAAGTGGTAAGGTTTCCATTAACTATTTTCTTAGGTGCTGGATAACTTAGACATTATTCAGTTATGCAAAGCAGTTCCCGGGATTTAATTATTACATTGTAAATTATTAAGGTGATCAAATACATATTTGTAGCATCCCAGTTTATTTTGTTTTCTTTTAGCTATCACATTTTCTGTCGAGAGTACTTTCGGGAAGATATAAATTTTAATATCCCCTGATCTATTATTACATGGATGTTTCTAGTTACTGCATGGCCTATTGAAGATCTCTCTAACACCAACAAAGCACTAGATTTTATGATGATTTGACTGGGGCTCTGTTCTCCTGAGCAAATAGATGACTACAAATCATAATCTTATTTTATATGCAGGGATCAGATCTCATAATTCCAAGAATTAAAATAAGAACAAAAAGTATCTTTGATCATAACCTATTTGAAAGGTGTTTCTAAAGCCAGCTAAAATATCTGCTTGGAAAGGGACTAGAATGTGTTCAGATTTAAGCATGTTTAGACTCTGGTATGAAAATCTGAAGCCTGTTTATAAATTAGGCCTCCAGTAGGTACTTCTTGAATTGAGTCAGTGGGGTCGATGAGGAGAATATTCTTCATCTTGACATCACCTTTGCTTTTAGTTGTAATTTATTTTCATGCTGAAAATCAGGACTGATTTACTAGTAAATTCACAGAAGATAGCAAAAAGGAATAGCAAAGCTGCACAGTGATTTCTCAGTTGCCAGAGAATCAACTCAATCGTTGCTATTTTTAATTTGAATTCTTTACTTAGGAACATTTACTTGACAGTAACCTGGGGGAAAAAACCCTCCCATTTATTAATTTTTTAAAGATACAGTCCTTTTGAAACTGGAAGCCTCCATAAACCTGATATTGTGATGCTAACGTATCTTAAATTGATGATGAACATAAACTTTTTTTTTTTTTTTTCTGTCCAGCATAGTGAAGGAAGCTTTTCTTTCACTTCTCTCAGCCTTGACGGTATTGCTGTTAGATTCTGTGTCCATGTGTGTAGTAGGTGACTGGTTCCTCGAGCCAGACACCATGCTAAAATAACATGCAATGTAAATAAGTATCACTGGCCCCATCATTGAGCAATTGCTGGCTGATACATTCCGAAAATTTGCTAACATATTTAAGTGGGGTTTGGAAAGTTGGATAATTTCTCATGAAAATAGCTGCCTATGTATTCCTGGTGTGAATGTTTCTGTAGTAGAGTGGATTATGTCCAGCGGTCATAGGGCCCTTAAAATATATTTAAATATTGCCAAAATTTGGAGTTTTAAAGTAATGCCATTTTAGTTAAAATGTATTTCAAATCGCAGAGGTATATTGAATTTGCTTTTGTAAAGCATCTCAAAGGAAAACTTTTCAGAGTCCTGAAAGGAGCCACGCTTGTCATCTCACTGAGTTTGGCCCTTTTTAACTTTGCCCCCTTCCCCCTTTTCAAGAGTTTGCCACACTGTATATCTGCTTGCTCCTGTGCTTTCTTGTTTTCTTTGTTCTTTGATCGTCTGGTAGAGGTCTAGGGTACAATATATTTCTTGTATATATATTTTATAGGACATTATAATATAGAAAGCCCTGCCTGCTCTTGTTTGTTCTGATCAGTAGTTTTATTTTTCTGTTTATGTACTTGATCAAAGTATTCCCCAAGCAAGGAATCATCTATCCTGGGCCATGTGTGGTTATTCAACTTACACAGAGTGTATGGGGGCCTTTGGGATAGAGCAGGTATCAGAAAACGTTTGTTCTTTTCGTTAAGTGAATACTTAAAGACATCCTTATGTGGGGGTTTTAAAAGACAATAACTAACACTCAACACTGGCAAGACAAGAGATCATTCGATTGGGAATCACTTGTTTGTAAATTTCCATCATGGCAGTCTTTGTCACTTGAGAACCAGACTGACAAAAATCCAAACACAAGCAGAATGTCTGTGAACTCACCCTCACGTGAGTCCAGGGATTTTAAGTGTATATGGGCATACTAGAGTCGGAAGGAAGGTGCTGGGTGGAAGGCTGACAAAACCACCGTCTGTTTCTTTTTCTTGGTTTGTAGTTAGAATTGTGGGCTCCGTCATCAGACGGCCTGGATTTGAATCCCAGCTCTACTACTTTCGTGCTTTGAGAAGTTAAGTGATCACGTCACATTCACAGAATTACTTAACCTCTCTCAATGACAATCCTCTCACGTGTGAAATGGAGATTAAAAAATATATATATATATATTTTACAGGATTGTGAAGACGGAGATTGTCAAATATAGTGTTTGGCATGGGGTAGGCTGTCAATATATGGTAGCTCTTAAAACTATAGTAAGCAGGGGCGCCTGGGTGGCACAGCGGTTCACGTCTGCCTTTGGCTCAGGGCGTGATCCCAGCGTTATGGGATCGAGCCCCACATCAGGCTCTTCCGCTATGAGCCTGCTTCTTCCTCTCCCACTCCCCCTGCTTGTGTTCCCTCTCTCACTGGCTGTCTCTATCTCTGTCAAATAAATAAATAAAATCTTTAAAACAAAACAAAACAAAAACAGTAGTAAGCAGACAGAGATACTTATTTTCCATTAATTTCCTTATCTATTTTGTTTATCTTTTATGATTGTTTAAAAAAAGTCCAATGAGTTATATGTCAGAGAGTGCTAGACATGTGTACTTCTAAGATGGTAATTAATTTTGGTTGTTGTTTGAGGGGAAATATTTGTCAGTATGATATAGAGAAAATAGAAAAAAAACTGATTTTAATACCCAGATTGTAGCATCTGTAACTGCATCCCATGCTAAATGTTGGAACTCATAGTTTCACCAGGGGGGAGTGTTTTTAATAAAGAGTATGTTCAAGTCATTTCTGTACCAGTGTTTCTAGTTGCTGGTCGCTGAAATGTAAGTAGATTTCCCCCAAAGACTGTTTATTTTCTGGTTTCTAATTGATTGGGAGGATGTATTGGCAAAGTGGATACGTCATTTGCCTAAAGGTATTTTTTCCTTAAGCATAATAGTAAATGTGGTCTGCTGGATTAGGTTCATAATTGCGCTGTAATCTCCCAAATTTATCCAAGTTTTAACATCCAGTTAGCTGGTTAACCAGCCAGAGTAGAGCTTCGCAGTCCTGGACGGTGACAGGGGTAATGAGAGGATTTTGCTAGGAAAGAATTTTAATTGTAGACGAAATTCAGTAGCCTTAGCATGACAAATGAGAGATCAAAAGAGAACAGTGGTGAAGTTACTTGCTGTTCAGAAAATTTGTTCTTCTCTCCCTTGGTGCTGTATTAGCCTATTTTTCTTAATTGTGCAGGAACAGCTCGGATTTTTTTTTCCCTATTATTTTGAATATTGAGATTTGATCATTGGGGGTAAATGGAATGATTTTTTTTTTAGTATCTAAAAGTATGGAAGCTTAAACATGCACTGACATTGTCCATGAACTTCCTCAATATTTTTACGATATTATCTGAATATTTCAAGTAGGAAAAATCTGCCTTCGCAATTTGCTTTTAGACAGAAATTATAGAGCTTTAAGGCAATTAAAAGCATTTTAAAGATCGAGAGCCTTCTCATACTAAGAACTGGTACTTCTAAAGATTGAGCAGTATTCATATGTCCTGTCTTATTGAATACTAAGAGAAAATGATGTCACTCGACCACAGAAATGTGATTTTTCTGTTTTTATTTTCTTGCTCAAACGTGTGTTCTCTGTAACCTCCGAACTCAGGTGTTAGTTGTTTGAATAGAGTATGCATCATCTAACTAATAATAACGGAGTTATGTTACTAATGAATCTATTTCTCTCTTTCCTTTTGCCATTTTTCACCATTCAATGGACTCAATCCTTAGCGTTGGTCAAATCGGAAGCGGTTGAGTACCAGCAAGGTAAATATCCTTGTTTTTCTCATTACATCATCTGGGGGAAAGTTCATCTTTGTTGCAGACACAGATGTACACAGGACTGGTATTATCCAACCTTTATACGTGGTGACAGCGTTCTGTTCTTCTCACTGTTGCTACGAATAAGGAAACAACCTCCCTGTTAGATTTCATTTCATAAGGGCGTAGCCAGATGTGTGAACTTATACATGTTTTCGTGGTGAGATTTTACATGTACCAGCCATGGTAGAATGTTACACTTCATTAAGCCCGGATTATTTGGTGTATTGTGCTGTTAAAATTAGTCCTTTAGGAAGTTATATACCACTAGATGGAAACTAGCTTTGGTGTCGGTAGGGGCAATGAAAAGATTAACGAAGAGAACAATGTGGTATATTTTACAAATCTGTCTTATATTAGTCTTATTTTACCATTTATTACCTTTGTTGCCGCGAGTTTCTTGGAAGATTTCTTCATGAAGTACTGGTGTATTTTTCTTTTTTTTTTTTTTTTTTACATTGCTAGTATCCTTTTAAGCAATTATAAACTGTTGTCCAATTTGTAAAAGCTCTCCGTGTACAAGGTAAGAAAGCATTGTTAATTTATCCGGTGATTAAATTAGTATGTCGTGAGTGACTACATGTCAAAATTGGTGTGAACATAAACAAAACCAGGAAAGTATAACTTAATTTCGCTGCTCTGCTACTTTTTAAAGAGAAAGAACCAACATGGAGGTGGCGGTGATGTGTGTGGCTATTTTGCAGAAACACGGGCAATTTCTGTATATACATTGTGTATACATTGACACACACACGTACCTGCACAAAGGCCTGTCTGCTCTCATTTCTAACCTCATGCTACTTCAGTTGTTTACTTCTCTGTAAAATAAGGCGATTGAAACAGAGGCTTTGTGAGTTTGTAAAAGTGTGTGTGTGTGAAAGAGAGAGAGACAGAATTGTCACCTGACCAGCGCTAGTCATTTGGGAAGAAAGGCACACTTTCCAAACCTTGCTTTTTAAAATCCAAAGGAATCGAAGCCCACCTCTTAGGAAAATGTATACACTTGGCATGTCGAACATCCTAAAAATGACCACAATAAGTTGTTTTGTTAACCAGTTCACTTGGTTTACAAGACTCTAGTTTTTTTTGTGTTTTTTTGGTTATGTTTTGTTTTAGAAATAAAATGAAGAGACAATAAATAATAATGTGAAGCTGTCTCAGAAATTCCTCCAACTTTTGTCTTATTCCTTTGTAGTCACTAGAGGGTAGAAGAACATCATTTCTTGCCACAGAAGGGAGCCCAGCTCTTGCTCTCCCATATTAAGAGCTTCTGTAACCATCCGAAGCAGTAAAGTTTCCCGGCATGCTTTGGAGAAGCCTGACAAAGCAGTATTTTCTCGTTTATTGATTCTTCTGCTGCACTAAAACACTGGTATTGTACATCAATAACCATCTTTAGTTAGGGAGCTCCGGCCTGTGGAAGAGCTCTGGCAGTTTGTGGGAGAACATAAAGGCTAGAAAGAAAAATTGTGAGCTTGGGGAATATTGGAGTCGAGGGAGGACAGGAGAGGTTATGGGAGAATGACCAAAGGAATGAGGAGGGAGAGAAGAAATGTTGACGGCCTGGATAAAGATATCACAAATACGAAAGGCACAGAGGATCCTGGAGAGCAGTATTTATATCTGTACTGCAGACTTGTGTCTTACCACTGAGCTGCTGTGTTCTTTTTTCCCCTTCTGTGATCGTTTCTAGAATTTTGACTTCAGTGTGCTGGGCTCAGAGACTTAAATGCCCAGACCTGGGGCCTGTGTTTAATAAAACCTTCGATGAGTAGAGCTCATCGAATGCTGCTCACGATCTTACGTGAGAGATGCGGTTTATGTGTCGGTGAAGAATTTCAGTTGTTAGGTTGACTTTTTGCTACTTAGAGTTTGAAGTTTTTGCAGAGGAAGAGAGGGAACTTCTAATTGGACTTATGAAAATGAGTCCCGTGGAAAATCTGTAGGCACGATGATTAACCCTCTGTCAAAGTAGTTAAAATACCCTGATCAACCTATCTTGGTATTTTTAAAACTGTAAGCTGCTTCTTCATTTTTTTTTTTTTTTAGGATTTCAATATTATATTTTAAAATGAAGGAACAGAAGTTTGACATGGAGAAGATTACTATACCATGAGTATCTAAAATTTTTGCTAGTCCTCAGTAATATATTCTCTATAAAATGTCATTGACTTTTTCACCTCAATCTTATTCTTTTAATGGCTTGACTTTATTTAGGTAATTGCCTCTTAAACCCCATAAGTTTATAATTTTGCACCATCCAAAGGGGCCCAGAATGGCAGACTGTCTTCTAAACTGTTTTCTTACTCTATTGACCTTGACTGTAATGTAGTAAATACATAGAGATTGCCTTTAAAAGTAGGTTTTGGTTTCACCTAGAGCCTCTGTTTACCTTCTGATGAGCATTTTAACATGAGAATTGAGAATTTGATTTAACAGGGCCTGAATCAGATAACTAGCTCTTTTTAGATATTTATTATACATAATCTTTTCTGTGAATAGATTTGTTTCCAAATCTTACTAATGTATGTAACACTTAGAGAGAAAATTAACGGCAGTGACTTCTCTAATCAGATAGTTTAATGGGGGAAAAAAACTCACAATGATAAAAGATGGACTTGAAAAGTCACTGATTGTATTCAGAAATCTCTGCACACGCACCCACACCCACACCCTTCTCCTGTGCTTTCTTTGGGTCTTTGCAGGTCATCTGGCTGACCATGGTTACCCTTTCCTAGCATTTCCTTTACTGTACATTCATTTGCCCTGTGATAAATACCAATTTTTTACATAGCCCTTCTTTTGACCACTGGTTTATACCGGGTATACCAGTAATCCGAAGTAAGAGATCTGAACTATACCACTGTGACTTTTTTTATGTATGAGATTAGTTGACTAGTGGTGACAATCTT
Source organism: Ursus maritimus (assembly GCF_017311325.1). Taxonomy (NCBI): domain Eukaryota; kingdom Metazoa; phylum Chordata; class Mammalia; order Carnivora; family Ursidae; genus Ursus; species Ursus maritimus. Next base: position 14,171,761 of record NW_024425230.1, on the reverse strand, counting down.
TGGGCTGTTCAGCTTCATATTCTTATATCTTTGTTCCTCTCTGTTATTACAGAGGCTGATACCACAGGATACGTCTTCTAGGTTTCCCTGTCAGGTAGCCTCCAGTTGGCTTTATACCATGAGAGATAGGGGTAGGATACTACCGGGTAGGAGAATTTCCAGGGTATGTCTTCCTTTTCCCTCTGTTTCACGTGGTATCTGGACATGGACTGTATTTTGCATTTTCCCTTAGACCTCTCATGGTTTCAGCTTTTACCGGGTGAGCCTGACCCTAGTATTTACTCTTTTTGTCTCACTATCCAGGGCTTGCAAATCCTCAGCCCGAGGGCACAAATCCAGCTCTATGTCTGTGTTTGCAAGCAATGTTGTAACACAGCCGTACCCATCTGTGTAAGCATCGTCTCTACCTGGCAGCGGCAGAATATTGTAGTTGGGGCAGAGACCTAACAGCCTGAAACCTGAATACTTGCTCTCTGGACCTTGGCAGGGAAAGTTTATCTTCTCCCGTACCACTCCTGAGAGCGTTGGGGAGAGCTTCCTTCCGTTGCCGACCTTAGATTTTCTTAGCCCTGTCTATGTGGTCTCTCAGCCATCCTATACCTGTGAGACCAGTTCTTTGCACTATATCCCTTCTATTTTCAGTACCTGTTGTGGTTCTCTTTTCCTGTTGGATTCTGATGCAACCTATAGGGGCTAAGCCTTTGCTGTTGGCTTTTTTGAATACTTTTACAATTGTCATTACGTTGTAAGAATCATGAATCACAGGATAAGGGTTCCGCATGAATTTAGGTTATACCCTCTCTGTTTTCCTTCCCTTTTATTCCTTTTGCTCGGTCTGTCCCTGTGTTTCTGTCTGACATCTAGGACTTATGGAAGGCAGTCTATAAATCTATAAAACTATCTCTATCTCTATCTATCTATCTATCTATATATCTAATCTCATCTGCCTAATTTATTTGTCTATATATCTGTCTGTATCTCTTTAACCTAATTTATTTGTCTGTCTATCTATCATCTATCTTGAAGTTACACTGCATTTGCCCAATGCCCTGGGCAGAAGGACCTCTAGGGGCTTTCCTTATTTCTGGGGACCTCAGGTAGGGCCATGAATCTGTTGGCACTCTCTAGTCTCATGTGTGCTCTGGACCAGAAAAGCAGAGCCACTGCCTCCCTAAACTTTTCATTAAATGTCTCCTTTCTATGACATAAGAGTCCACTTTGGCCCAAACCCTGTCACTATGTGCATACTAGGTTGGCCGAATACTGTCCTGAAGATTCAAGGATGAAACTGACTTGGCCATTGTAATTGCCGAGTCAGCGGGAGACAAGGGAGTAGGGAGGTAAGGGTATTCAGAGGGCGTGGTTAGACCCTATGCTAGCCTTGCAGGTGGGCTGAATACTGGGGACAGATAAAGACTGCAGCGAACCTTCCCAAATGAGAGGGAAGAAGAAGTGAATTGAGATATGACCATATAAAATAATGTGGTCCATGGCAAGTACTCCAAAGGATTTAGTATCAGGCTTCGGCCAATTAGCTTTCCAAAGTAGAGCCCCTGAGACCAGCAGCATCAGCATCACCTGGAAATTGTTAGAAATGTGAATTCATGACCCACCCCCGCCCCCAAACATTTTGGACCTCTTGAATCAGAAACTCTGTGGATGGAGCCCAGCAATCTTTTAGCATGCCTCCCAGGTGATTCTGAAGCATGTTCAAGTTTGAGAACCACTGGTGTGAACTTGGGTCTGACGTGGGGTGTTGGGAAGCTAGAAGCTCGAAGGCAAAGCTGCTAAGTCTTAAGTAGAGCTGGGACTAGGATGAAGTAAGTCCAGTGCCCAGAGCACAAAACATCCGAAGGTACTCAGGGGCCAGCCCTGCCCGTTGCAGAAGACTGAGAGTGAGTGCCTTGCCTGCCTCACGGTATAGGGAGGTATGGCAGGTTCTGGAAAGGGATGCCCTTGAAGTATTGTACCTGAAGGAAAGACATAGAAATGTGCAACACAGAAGGGAATCCAGAAATACTGCATACGGTGTTACTACATACGAACACAACATTTAACTTTGAACTCTCCTAGGGTTAGGGAGAAAAAGAAAATCTTGTTGAATCATGTGAGCTTCATTTTTTTTTTTTTTCCACTTTAGCTTTTAAGGATAGGAAATGCGTTAGAAGCATTTTCCTGGTCCTAATCCCTGAGAAGTGGGTATTTATAGACTTTATCAATTTTTTCAAAGTCTTCGTCTTTAATTTTGGAGTGCGGAAACTGAGCAATGGCATTTTTTTTCACAAGGAAAAAATGTTAAATTTCGTATAAAACTTTTCTAGCTAATGTGTCTGTCCGACCTGCAGGTTATTCATTATCCTTGGGACTATAATCTAGTTCTCGCGTACGAATATAAATCTCATGGTCCATGTCCATGTCCTTGTGGGAAATTTAAAAGGCTTTCTTTACATCCTTACGCAAAGATTTTTTGTGTGGTTCTCAGAGAATTTATGCCGGCAGGATCCTCTTTGGATGATATAAGAAGCTGCCAAGAGGAGCTTCTCTGGAAGCTTGTTCCATGAACGTATGGATCTTCTCATGTCATTCTATAAAAGCTGTTGACAATGAACAGTTGTTTTACATGTGAAAAAAAAAAAAAAAGCTTGGAAGGAATATTTCAGGGAAACCTTTTATAGACTGAATGTTCTCCCTTAGCTTTTCTAAGCAATGCCAGCAGAGTTGAATCTTGTTTTATTGTTCATTTAGCTTACAAACTTAGTCAGTTTTTTCCCCATGCATTTGTTTCCCCTGACACCTCCTTTCTCACGATGACTTAGGAAAACTGCTGAGAGTCAAAATAGGCATTGGTGGCATTAGAACACTTATTTTTATATTCCCGTAACTGAGCTCATAGAAAAAGTACCCACACAGTATTAGGCACATGATAGGTATGCCTTCCTAGAAAAATCTAGAAAAAATATTTTCCCGCTACCCCTCTTTTTCATTTCTATCTTTGAAAATCAGGTTGGTGTTTTATCCCACCCAAGGGAGTGCTTTGGATGATTGTTCCGTGGTATTGGTCAGCATGGTCTGTTCTGGAGTGTGGCATAGACAGCTGTCATGTTGCTTTTGATGACTACAGGCTGTGGCCCCGGCTCCTGGACTGCATGCTTCTCCTTTTAAGATCTTTCTTTATTCCTAACCTCTCTGCCATTCCTCCTGGCCCACGACAGAGTGGAGGCACCTTGCTGACATGCCTGTCATTTCTGGGTTTTCTTTTGCAATCATGCCAAAAGACTGGAGTCCATATCACTGTCTCCCCAGCATGCCACTTGGCCAAAATCCTCCAATAATGCATGTGGTCAAGCTGTAATCCATTTTCTAAGTCCCAGGAATGGCAGTCATTCACTGTTTGGAGAGTCTATGCCCAGATCACAAATTTGTGAAGATTCTCCACCTGTTGGGAGTGGAAGTTTACAACCCTTACCTTTAGCTTTGCTCCCTTTTTACCCTTCTGTCCTTGTCCCTGGGATTGTCATGACCCAGAAGTAAATTGTTCCTGAAGCTTTCCATTTTTCTGAAAGTCAGTATTTTTTTTCCTTTTTCCTTTTTTTCTTTTTTAAGATTTATTTATTTTAGAGAGAAAAAGAGAGAGTGAGTGCGTGAGGAGGGGGGAGGGACGGAGGGAGAGGGAGAGAGAGAATCTCAAGCAGACAGATGACTCCCTGCTGAGTGTGGAGCCTGATGTGGGACTAGATCCCAAAACCCTGAGACTAGACCGTGACCTGAGCCAAGAGGCGGACTCTTAACCAACTGAGCCACCCAGGTCCCCATGAAAGTCAGTACGTTTCTAAGTTAAATATCACACCTCATAGTCACTGATAATAACTAATGCGTGTGCTTCAGATGGAAGTCACGATTTCTGTTCAGGGGAAGGGCGTGGATTTGGTAGAGGGTGGGGGCTGAGGAAGAGAGAGAGCCTATGAATGAAACAACACAGAAATGGTGAAAGGTTCTGATCCTTTGGGAGGAAAGAGAAAAATAACAAAACCCTGATGTACTCTATTTTATCCTTTATGTCGGCTGAGAAATTAGGGTCGGGACCCAGAAACTTTGCTCTAACTCCTGGTGTTTGTTTCAACTCAGGTGGGGTGGGCTTCTCCCTTGATGGGTCATTTCCTTCTCTCCTTTCACATTCCAAGCTGCATTACGATGACAAATTTCATTTATAGGCTCAGGCACAGACATGAAAACCTGAGCTATGAAGTTAGCTGAGTGAGTGCAGAGGAGTGGATTTATTATGGGGAGAAAGGGATTGTTCGAAGAACACAAAAGATTTGGGGAGCCCAGCTCTGCATCAGAGCACACCCAGGATGGCCCCTATAGTACCTGCCCCTCCCCCACGGACTCCGCTCTTAAGCCTCATTACTTGTCTCAAGGCTAAAGACAAATAAATGTTAAAGTAATTAAGACACTTCTTTCAAGCAAACACAGACACCCAGAATATGTTGCTGTCAGATGAAACTTTTTTGGACATAAACTTGTAGTGGGTTTTGCAGAAAGATTGAGGGGAAAATAAGGAGAATAAAGGCCCTGTGTTCCTTTCTATCTGTGAACTCTGCAATAAATAGTTCACTTTTCCTACGCTGCCTTTAGTAAGGGGGAAAAAAATCTTGGCCGGCAAAGACCAAGTCCGTCACATCAAACATGACTGCGTTAAATACTAAAATGTTCAAAGTCCGACGGAGATAGATAAAGGCTTTGATGGAAAGTGGATGTTTCCCAGGGACATTACAAGCAATAATCCAGATGTTATGGTGTAATGCAACGAGTGTCCGTGGATAGATCAGGAGCTCCAGCCAAGCCGCGCCTGATGTAGGCCTTAGCCTTGCCCTCCCATGCTGTTCCGCCATATGGAACCTATCTCTCGGCCCCCTTAATAACCAGCTTTGGATTCCATTTTCACAGAGCTCATAGAGCTAAGTGGGGCTGTTTTATGGACAAGTTAGATAGAAGCCTTTCCAAGATAAACATCCAATTTGAAATTAGGACATACCAAGCCACAAAATTATTTTAGGGCATATTTCATGGAAGCACTACCATTTTTCTTAGGCAATTGCCAGACTGTAGGATGCCCTTTGATCCCTTGTGGACATTACTCCCTTCTTTATAAAAAGGATTTTGAAATAGTTGCAGTGTTTAGGGAGGAATATATCTGTCGGAGCTTTGAAGCATGGCCATGGGACAGGTCATGCTTTAGCTCGTTGGTTGGCAAGTCAAACTGTAAGAAGAAAAAAATTTTAAGAAAAGGGAATTGTAGCAGGATATATGAATCAAAATCTCATTTTCCTTTTAAAGATAGACGTTTTCAGCCCGTGCACTTAATAAGCTATAAAATGTATTCAGTCTGTCCAGAGCTATACGCTCACATATAGATTTATAAACACATACGCATATCTGTTTATATGTGTGTCTATTTATAGGCTGTGTTTTTAATAAACATGAAATTGCCTAACTTTAATTATTTCATCAAGTTTCATTATCGAATATATTCTATCCACAACTGAACTGGAAGCAGAAGTTAAGCAAGAACTGCCCATGTTCTCCAGAGGAAAAGGATTTTTCTTTTTCTTTCTAAAATCTCACGCGCCCTCCCCGCGCGGTCTCAGCCCCTCCAAAACGCGCGTGTGTCTGTGTGTGTGTGCGTGCCTGCGTGTGTGTGCATTTTAAGAGAAAAGCAACGCAGATGTGAAATTTGAGAGTGTGGATTTCCCTAAGTGTGTTTTGTTTAAGGTAGTCACAAAATGACCAACCAAATGCATGGTGTGGCTCTGCTGTGCCATTTTTAAAAGTGGTGGAGTGACGTTGGATGAGGTAAGCTGGTGTGTAATTAATATGATACTGACATACCATTTGTTGTGATAAATCGTGACTAACTGGTGTCCGAGCAAATTGGTGTCTGAATGATCTCGGAGATATACCGAGTAGATGACAGGAATGATATATAGTGTGAGAAATTCATTGCTTTACTGTGGTACTTGATGCCATTTACATTCTTCAGTCCATTTATTTCTCCTTCAAAGAAAGCAGTCTATGCTTGTACCACGTCACGTATGGAGCGGCGAACGTAAATGAACTCCGCCAACTAAATTCAGACAAACTAGCCATAAAAAAGACATGGTTGAGACCTTCAGGGAAATGTGAATACATGCTGGGTATTTAACGATATGAAGGGAATTATGGTTACTTTTGTGGAGTGTGATCATGGCATGGTGCTTAGGGAAAAACAAATAGGGACTTTTGCTTTCAAATATTTCAGCCAGAGAAAAAGAGGGAAGGGATACATGAAATCAGATTGGCAAAATGTTGAATCAGAGGAATAAGTACGTGGAGATTTCTATACCAGTCTCTCTGCCTTTGTGTATGTTTGAAAATTTACATAATGGAAATTAAAAATAAATAAAGGGTGCTTGTCCTCTTTATAATTTAATAATAGGGGATGTTTGCTTTTTTCTATATTCTGTTTAAGGTGTGTGTGAGTGTGCATGAGTAATACAATTTATAAAAGGAAAAAAAAAATAAGTTAACAGTTACCGAGTCTCTCCTGGATCCCAGGCACCATGCTAAGTGCTTTCTACATCCTTCCCCTCCCTGCAGGTCTGCAAAGCTCATTTGGCTGGCCAGCAGATTGTAGGCTGTATCTGGAGTTGTGAATCTCACAGTGGTTTTGGGCTTTTTAGTAGTAGCCCAAGGAATACAGGGAAGTGTGGACAGATTCAAGTGTGAAGGATAAATTCAAAACCATTATTTCTAAATACCCAGAGGAATTTTGTTTCCCTGCAAAGCAGTGCCTTGCTCTTCTCTCTCTGTTGCCCAGAATGCCTTTCTTCCCTTCCTACTATTAAAATAGCTGAAGGCCTCGATGAAGAATTCCTACCAAGGAGCACATCTGGGTGGGAGTATAGGCCAGTGCCAAATTCAAGTGTTGCTCCCAGTCATCCTTCACTGTATTGTTACAAGTCCAGTGCTCGAGAGGGAAATCACATAACTGTGCTTGCAGGTTTGCAAAATCAATGAAGACTAATAACACTTTCACCAGTCAGGGAGTGCCATTCATAATCCCATATTGAAAGCTGGAATTCCTGTGATCACCAAAGTCACACTCAAGAATTATCAGCAAGTTTATATGTCATCTTCATTCTTTGCTTTAGTCCTCTTTGATACGTAACCTGCGGCTCTCAGAGTCTTTGAAAAAGAACCAACTCTGGAACGGGATTATAAGTATAACGTTGTTGGAAGGGAAGAATGTCTCAGGAGGAAGCATGACAGAGATGTTTGTCCAGTTAAAACTGGGAGATCAGAGGTATAAAAGTAAGGTAAGTTCTGTCAATTCCTTAAGAAGAACAAGATCGTTCATAATAAAGGAGCTGAAAAAAATGTTTTCCACTCTGAATTTCACAAGAAGAGGAGAAATTTATTTTTAGCCCTCGTAACTTTATTAGGAGCTTTCCAGACAACAAAATAATTGTATAGCTGTGGTCAATTAATATACCTATTGGGTTGCTTAGCATAATTTATTTTAATATAGTAACTGGAGCTAGAGAAAGCTTATTAAATAACGGATTTGGATGTATGATTTATTTTCATTTTGAAAATAAGCAAACATTGTTTCAAAGATTGCAGGAAGAGGATAACTAAATATTTTCAAAATCCTACAAAAACAAAGTCATGTAATATATTGTATTTGGGTGAAAATATTCAAGATAATGAAAAATATTTTCAAAATCATATACTCTTTGCTTTCTCTTACTTGTTAGTATTAACACCAAAAACAGACATTTGATGCTGGTGGTGATTGTATTTTTTTTTTAACTGAAATATTAGTGATTTGTTTTGAACAAAAGTAATGGCATTTTTAACTGCCTTTAAAACTCAATCATCTTATTCTCCTGAAACAAATTCCACTTAATTTTTAATCTTAGTAATTTGGTGTGGTTTTTATTTCAAAAACCGTAGTCTCCAAACCATGGTAATGAATTCGTTTTGCATAACTGTCAGACAGGAATATTTCCTAGGTTTTATGGATTGAGGTAACTAGGATATTTGGAAGTGAAGTCACTTGCCAAAAGCCACATTAAAAAAAAAAAAAACAACAACAAAAACCAAAACCAACAACAACATTGGTGGAAGATTTCGAAAATAGACCTGAGGATATTTGCAATTTGGGCTTTCCAGTATAGAGGACATAACGAGGACATAACGCATGCAGACAGATGCAGTTGGGAAATGATTTAGAGAGCAAGAGGTTGTCTCTGCTGCACGCTCTTCAGTGGAAAATCAAACATTAAACATCACTTACTCCACCACAAGGAGTAAAGAATTGAAGTTCACACTGGAGAACCATTTTCGAGAAATGTAAAAAATTCTGGGCGAGTTACAGGAGAATTAGGCAGATGACTATTTTAATCAGGTAGTTTCAGGCTGTACCTGACAGCGAATGTATCCAGAGTGAACACATTTCTCCACTAAGATTCCTTAGGCAGCCAGGGTCAGGCTAAGGACTTACAGAAAAATTATTCATCGCTAAGTACCCTTAGCCCTTTGGACTAAGGTGAAGTGCAGAATTAGTCCGGTTTTTGCTACAGTCCCCCTTGGGGAATATCACATTTAATTTGTGGTCGAATATTTTTTTCCCCGTGGTGTCTAAATTCTGTGATCTGATATATTAAGCTCAATATGAGAAAGAGCTTAAATGATATTACACGATGTTGGCTACAGCCGGCATCTGGGTTGTCCCCATTTTCCCTGCAGGAATAGTTCGGTGCTTGGATTTAACAGTTGACATAGTGCTTTTTAGAACCTGATCGCCCGTGCCCAGTGTTCTTGCTCTGTTTTATTCACAAATTCAGTCTCTGGGTCAATGAAACAAAAGCGAAAAATGCTGCTAATGGATCAAACACATAAGCAGTTTGCAGTCACTGGGAGAACACAGAAACACTTGGGGAGTTCTCAAACCAGGCTGTTTACTTTTTCGGTGGGGCTATAGGGGGTCTTCTTCGTCTTTGTCTCGCTCAAGTGACTGGATTCAGTAAACTCAGATTTAAAAACAGGCAGCAATGTCCCCGTGACGGGTGTCTCATGCAATGCAGGGGACAGACCTGAATGAACACCTCAGCGTGCTAATTTATATACTTCTTAAGCCGGCACTGAATGAGTGCTAATAAAACCGTTACTTACTTGCATTCAATTAACCAGTGAGAGGAGTATCTTTTGTAAGAGAGAGCAACCGTAACTGTCTATGGAGATATGTTTTATATGTCTACAATATATATATAATTGATGGTTCCTCGTGGGGTAATTCTGGTGGGGTCACTCTTGCTAACTGGCTGGATAAATTCTTGAATCTGCGGGTGAGCTAAACGGGTAGCGATGCTTTGCCAATTCCCGAAAGCTCCAAGTCCCTTTCATTCCAAAACGGAAAGGTTAGCTTTCTAAGGGAGAGGCACATCGTCATGATCTCCTGCCGTGTAGAAATGAAATGAATGTATATAGCTGCTGTAGCGATGAATGGTATTTTAAGAAAATAAATATTATAACTGCATGTTTTCTAGACACTGTGTAAGAGTGCAAATCCGCAGTGGCGGGAACAGTTTGACTTTCACTACTTCTCTGACAGGATGGGCATTTTGGACATTGAAGTATGGGGAAAGGACAGCAGAAAGCACGAGGAGCGTCTGGGCACGTGAGTCTGCTCGCTTTCTAACTCGTGGGAGACGTGTGTGGAGCTGGTTTCTGCGTGAGGCTGGTCAGAGAGAATGTCATGATCTGTTTGGGCTTAGAATAAAACCTCACATCCCCACCCAGCCGCCATAAGTAAGCTGGAGCCTAACCTGGGGAAAAATCTTTATTTTATTTTAACTGGTAAATGTCATTTCATATTGATTAAAACAGAGGAAAATAGTGTGTGTCGGAAATTCTCTAAAAAAAAAAGTTATTGTGCCATCTCATGCTGTGTGAGAAATGTTTATGCACGGCTCGGTCCCCTTATACGCGATTTTTTTCCTAATAAATACGGTACAGTACTGTAAATGTATTTTCTCTTCCTCATGATTTTTTTAAAAGTAATGTTTTCTTTTCCCTCGCTAACTTTGTTGTGAGAATACAGATAACCTACAAAATATGTGTTAACTGTTGATATTATCGGTAAGGCTTCTGGTCAACAGGGGGCTATTATATAATAGTTGAGTTTTGGGGGGAGTGAAAAGTTACGTGCAGGTTTTGGACTGTGCACATCTGACCCCTGCATTGTTCAATAATCAAGTGTGTAGATTTCCAATGTACCCTATAATTTTGGTTTGCCACTTAGTAAAATACCATATAATTTAGTAAGAAGATGAAGCTAGGTGTCTCAAAATGATGGGAAAATTTTCAATGTCCTTGATGAGCTTCATGGCAAACCGTAATGAAATCTATTGAGGCAAGATCTGTTTTCTTTCATTTCTTTACTCTGCACCCTCCCAGCTTAATTGAGGGGCTCACCCATATGTAACTGCAATACCATGAATATTATGGCTTCCTTGTTGTAGCAATACCGTTAAATGAGATTGTGTCTGTACCACGGCTGGCCCTTGAGAAGTACCATGGAAATGGTGGTGGAAAGATCATCTCTGATCTTTCAAATAGGCCTGCAAGTTAGCAACATTATTCCTGTTCTGTGGAGGAAGGAATAGAGTATAAGAGGCTTACAAATGACTTGGCCGTGGACTTCAGAGCAGCGAGTGCCAGGGCTAGGATTTTGTGTTTTCCAAGACCGATTTATTTCCATCAAATCATTGCCTTTTGTTCAACCCATATACATACAATTTGTACCCAAAACTTATATCTAGGATACAAGCCTTCAAAGGGCTCTCAACAGCTGTTTGTCATCTTCTCCAAACCAAGGTCTCTGGAACCCTGGGTTCAGAGAGATAGATGCCTGCGGCTCACCCCTTGGAGAAAGGGGGGGGGGGGCGTCTCCTAAAACCTCTATCCTGAAGCCAGAGCACCTCAACTTTTACCCCTCTTCTGTATTGGGGTTCTAATTGAGGGAAAGTCTTATTGCTGAAAGCTAAAAATTGAAAATGACTCATCTAGTATAACCCCTTTGATTCACTGATGAGGGAATGCAGAGGCCCAGAGCAGTGAATGTTTTTCCATCAGCAGGGAACTTAGAAGCAGAAATGGGGTGAGACCCAGCTAACCCAATACCTTGTGCACTGCTTTTTCAGTAAAATACTGAGCACAGCATCTGGCATACAGACTGTTAGCTCTTCTTGCCTTCATCACCCCATCCATCGCCAGCAGGTCTCCTGAGATAGATGGGTGCGGAGTTTGGTACCCACAGAACACTCCTGTCGTGTTTCTCAGCGGAGGCACCATGTTCCGTGGGACTGTCTGGCATGTTGCAGGATGTTTAGTCAATCTGGCTCTCACCCACCTGATACCTGTTGCATTCCTCAGTTAGTGTGCGGAAAATATACACACAACACATCCGCATTCCATCACGCATATCCAGACACCCCCTAGGGGAACAGCATGCTACCAGTTGAGTCCTCAGCTCTTCAGCCTCCATGTGCCATAGCTGTGATTACATGGCTTTGTGCAGGCCTCATCGCCAACACTGCTTATCCCACAGGGGGCGGTCATAGCTTCATGGACAACCCCATGGGCCATGTTGGTGCTTTGGGATAGCAAACGAGGCCATGTCACACCCTCCAGTTCCTGCAGGAGGTTGTCCCCTGGTCATTTTGCAGATACTGCCTCTCCGAAGACTTTAGCCTGGTCTCGTCTCTCCCTCCTGTGCCTATACAGGGTAACTGAGACACTTCAGACATTTCCCGGGACCTCTGACACTTGTCACCGCTGTGACATACCAGTGTCCTGGCGACACCCATGGCAGGAGGATCAGAAACTTTGTGCTAGCCCACGGAGCCAAGGATGAGTTGCGTAAATGCACAAATGCAGAGAACTCCGTGTCCCAAAGCGTTATCTGAGTGGTGGGGATTTGGGCTTCCAGTGATGAATGGCCAATGTGTTATTTTAGGAGGTGCAAAGAATAATGCCCTTCTCATTTCACACATCACTGTGCCGTCCTGTTTCCTTCACATAATAGGAAATGTTTTTCCAGATGAGTGTTAAGTTTCTTCACAGCCACAAAAAATAATTTAAGATGTCCCTTTTCTTCTATGTGTTGTCACTGGACTCTTCCTTTATTTTAGCTATTTCCTGTTTGTAACTTAGACATGTACCTGTCCTAGGGATCATGATGTCCTTCCTCTTCACGGATTTTAAAGGATCTTTTTGGTATCCTTTTCCTATTTCCTCTCCTGAGGTACAAAAGATAACAAAAGCATCTCTCGGGAGCTGGCTACACAGCATTACCCTGCAGTGGGGTGAAACCTACCCTAAAAATACATACTGCTTCTCAGAGTTAAAGACGAGGTGGTATCCGCATGTGCTGAACAGCACAGACCTGTTACATACTGTTCCTTCTCACTTTCAAGTTCTCACTTATTTTCTTCTCTTTTCATTTTCTTTGTTGTTGTAATTTTAAGGCTCAGTTATTTTATCTCCCCGTGGTTGGGAAATACCCTTTTTTGCATGAGGAAACACTTTGACAGTGTGAATGAGTCATAACTGTCTCTTAAGACCTGTTTCATATTTTGTTTTCGGAGAGCACCTTGATGCTAGTAATTTAAAGCCCTACCCGGCCTCTCTGAGGAAATTCTCATCAGTGAAGCTTCCCTTTGCAGGCAGTTTGACATGAGGAAAGGAGAACTAGCTTTGAGTTGCACAGTCAGGCCTTGCTGAACTACAGAGTTTCCTAGCTATGTGACCTTGGGCAATGAATTTGCTTGTGAAATCGGGCTTTCTTTCCATGCAGTGGGGTCCGGTCAGCAACAGTGTCTATGGGATACCTAGGTCTTTTTTCAGCACTTAAATGCTAGATATTATTATTATGATTAATTTTGAGATGTTTCTGTATGACAGCTGTGGATCCCCACAACATTTGCAACTACAATTATGTGATTTAAGAAAAGGAAATTTGGCGAGTAAAATTCAGTGTGTATATATATATATTTTTTTGTATATATATTGTATATATATATTTTTTTCAACACAATATAGACATTTTTTTGAAAGTTTTTGCGGAAGTTCTCAGTGAGTATCTTCCAGGGCATGGTGCAAAGGACATTTGTGGACTGAAGGATTGAGCAACGGCATTGGCATTGGTGGGGTGCTAGCTTAGTGATGGTTCAGACGTGGGCCTGCCTAATGGCCAGCCTTCTCCAGGCTCTCCTGGGTCACGTGGAGCTTTCTGAAATCCCCTTGTGTCATTGTTCCCCTGCAGTCTAACACTGAGCCACAAGTTATTCCTGAGGGGGTCAAGGCTGATCCCCAGATCCAGCGTCCTCTGGATCATAGTGCCTACGAACTCTAGTGTTTATTCATGACCAAAACCAAATCAAAACAAAACAGAAAAATTACTAAAAAAACCCAAAAAACAAAAACAAAAACAAAACCTCCAAAATACCCAACAACAACAAAAAAACCCAAACCAGTCTCTAATTTTAAAGTCCATCAACGGGCCAGAGACAGTGAATTCTTCAGCCAAGTAAGAAATAAAGCTAAGTTGAATCTGCTTCAACTTTTAAACAAGAGGGCAAGAGTATAAATAGAGATTATCCCATTGTAAACTCGGGCCATTTCAAAACAATTGTATTGTTTTCTTAAAGCCTGTTTTACTTTTCAAGGTGATTTTAGAGATTCACTGGTTATAGAATATTCTAGGCTTTAGTTTCAAAAAGTGACGAATGAGAATGTTCCAGTGCATTTTAACTGGGCTCCCTCAGAATCAACCCTCAGTCCCACATGGTGCCCTGGAAAGTGACTCTGACGTGCTCCCAGTTTATTAGTGACTCTGTTGTAGTGGAGAAGTGGGGCTGGGAAATTTCTCTGGACAAATTGCACCGCATGTCGTTGATCTGCTTTTACAACCAGGCTTGACACATTCACCGTTTTCTTGGTGTTCACCCCCTTCCTTTGCCTCTGAGATTTACAGCTTTTAAAACTCCAGCGCTCTTTTCTGCCCCTTGCATTTAAGTTAAAAGCTGGCCAGTCTGTAATATAAAACAGGGAATTATGGTAATGAATGAAGAGGTTAAAAGCTATCATGGCAAGTGAAACTTGAGCAGGTTTGGGTGACTGATACGGCAAAATTATGTGTTGAATTAAAACATTAAAATGCGGCGGGATTAATGGAGAAAGACAAGAACAGCAGGTCAGAAACAATGCTAAGTCAGCACATACGCTGTCTGTAGGCTAGAGGGGAGAGCTTTACTATATGCCTGTTGCAGAGACAAAAAGAAATAGTCATTAAGTCCTTGTCTTCTTCAGGTGAAGAGAACTGTGGACTCTTCAGTCTGGGAGGCACCTAGTAAATATATTTATTTCCATTCCTTTCTTAGGTAAGGGAGGATTAAGAGAGTGCACAGTATTTAGTTGGTTAACAAAAAAACACATGCCTCTGTCATTTGGAGTTTTTGACTTTGAACTTCATTATGTCACTGGCCTCCATTTTTTGTTCATTCTATTCAAGAAATACAGAGCACATCATTAGCAGATAGTCTCCCAAGATAGCTGGGGATTCAGCAGAAAATGACAGTGATGGACGCTGTCCTCAGACACTAAAAAGTTTGGGACTGCTATAAGTAGGCGGGCAGCAGCTTGGGGCAGGGGAGGGGCGGGCAGGGAGCATCTTCCTGGAAAAACAGAGGTCTGAGCTGGAGCCCGTAGAGATGGGGAGGTCAGCCTGACGAGGAGACTGGAGGAAAAACTTTCAGGAAGACAGAACAACGTGGGCAAAGGTCGAGACAGGAGAAAGAAGGCATTCTGAGAGGCTTCAAGAGATGAGAAGTGTAAGCGGTGTTGTGAGATGAGACCCGAGAGCAGAGCAGGGGTGAGGTCACAAAGCCATCGGATTCCATCTCCTGCAAAGAACAATGGTGGCTCCTCTCTAGACACAAATGCATGGGGGGCCCTGCTGTTTTGTTTCCATAATATAAAGGTTGTTAGTGTAGTGGGGCTCTTACTATTTTCAGATCAGATTTTGGAGTGAGAATTTCCTGGTGATCTAAGTGCCAGCATGCACCACCTTTGAAACGACTGTCCAAACACGGTCTCTTCTCTTGTGTGTGAAGTCACACATGAAACCACAGGAACAGACCTAATTAGAGAAGGCTCACTAATCACATAGATGCTCTGAGTGTGTGTTTTCCACATTGTTCCAACAGAAAGAAGAGCAGTTTTGTAAGTTTTATTGCTTTATCGGTTTTTATTCAGGGCATCATTGGATATTGGCCAGAGTTTCTTGGGCTATGGTGAGTTAACAGTAATACGTTAGGGGCACCGGGCTGTCTCTATCAGAAGAGCATGTGACTCTTGATCTTGGGGTCATGAGTTCAAGTCCCATGTGCGGTGTAGGGATTTCTTAAATAAAAAAGAATTAAAAAGTTATGCTTTCAAAATTATTTTTAGGTCATTTTCCCTGATGCCTCGTCACTGTGTTTGTATTATCAGCAACCAACCTTATAAATTTTTAAGATGCTAACATTGATGTAATTCGCCACAAATTACTAATATGTCTCCAGATCAGGGGTCAGCGAACTAGGGCCCATGGGCCAAATCCAGATGGCTGCCTGTTTTTGAATAAAGTTTTATTGAATAACAGCCTCATTCATTTGTTTACATTATCTATTATTGCTTTCATGCTACAAGGGGACTTGAGTAGTTTCAACAGAGACCACATGGCCCATCAACTGTAAATATTTGCTTTATGGCCCTTCATAGAAAAAAATAGTTTAAGTGCCTATCTATTGATTTGTTTATTTATCAATGTGATAATTGAAAAATTAATTATGAGAGCCATTTAGACCATATACCTGAAAACTGAGCTTATTTTACAATGAAAATTTATATATATGCTAGTAAGCTCAGCTTTCATAAATGCTTCTAGAAGGTTGCCATTTGTGTAGAGTTTGGGAAGAAATTTAGAGGATGCAAAATGGAAGAGAAACAGATCCATGACACCACTTGTAAAATTCTGGAATTAGTGAATTTGCAGTATTTACTGGAATGAGAAACAAGGGAGGCATAGATGGTGTGTTAATTTGCCCTTGAACCTGGGCTGAGTCTGTTCTCCTAGCATTCTCAGAGGCTTATTCTGCACTCCACCCATAACAGGTAACTAAACAGATAAAGCCTTGGGAAAGAACAATGGATTCTGTTGTGATTCAGTAGTACCGAGAGAATTAAGAGACCCACTAAATCATTTAGTATTTTCTCAGGGCGGAATCCGATACCCTTGAGAAAATGGAAGGCACAACCTAAATTCTCCTTTCCAAATGTTTGTATTAAAAATGTCTTCCATGAATGTATTTCAGATTATCTATTATATCTTAAAGATTTTAGACTTTGGAGTACTTATCTTTACTTGAACCTCAAAAAAACAAAAACAAAAACAAGACGTTTTGTTCACACAATACTTACCTTTCTTCAGGAGGTTCAGTGAATATTATGGTGATAACGTCAGAAATTCTGAAAGACAAAGCTTTTGTATTTTTTATTTATTTTTATTTTTTTATGTTTTTATTTTAATTCCAGTGAGTTGACATACAGTGTTATAGTCATGTCAGGTGTACAATATAGTGATTCAACACTTCCACACATCACCCTGCGCTCATCATGGCAAGTGCCCTCCTTCATCCCCATCCCCTATTTCCCCCATTCCCCCCATCCCCCTCCCCTCTAGTCACCATCAGTGTGTTCTCTACAGTTAAGAGTCTGTTTCTCGGTTTGTTTCTCTCTCTTTCTCTTTTTTCCTTTGGTTGGTTGTTTTGTTTCCTAAATTCCACATATGAGTGAAATCATATGGTACTTGTCTTTCTCTGATGACTTTCACTGGGCGTTATACTGTGTATCTCCATTCATGTCATTTGCAAGTATCAAGATGTCATTCTTTATGGCTGAGTAATATTCCACTGTATATATATATACCCCGTCATCTTTTTCCATTCCTCGATCAAGGGACACTTGGACTGCTTCCATACCTTGGCTATTGCAAATAATGCTGCTATAAACACAAGGGTGCGTGTATCCCTTTGAATTAGTGTTCTTGTATTCTTTGGGTAAATAGTAGTGCAATTGCTGAATCATAAGGTAGTTCTATTTTTAACTTCTTGAGAAGCCTCCACACTGTTTTCCGCAGTGGCTGCACCAGTTTGCATGAGACAAATCCTCTTAAATTTTTTTTTTTCTTCTGCTTTTGCTGATAATGCAGTACCTCTCCCTAGCTTGGAGTTAAGATAAATAATTCTTCCAGCCTCTGGCTAACCTCCAGAGCTTCTGGTTTTCCTTCAGACGTGAGGATGAGCTAGAACAATGTGGACTGAGATTGAAATAGGGTAAAATGGGAGGTCTGGAGGAGCGGTTCTTATATGGAATTCATTTCTTACTTCCAGCTTTCCTCCTTTCTTCCAGAATGGGGAAGTAAATGTGAAAGCCAAGTGGGTAGAAGAGAGGCAGAGGGTAATTCAGTTGTAGAAAATTTATAGAAAGTCACCCTTAGAGGAGGTCCCTGGCTGGCTTAGTCAGTGGAGCATGTGACCATTGGTCTCAGGGTTGTAAGTTCAAGCCCCACTTTCTGTGTGGATCCTACAAAAAAACAAAACAAAAAACAAAACCAAAAAGAAAGCCGTTTTTAGAGGGGAGCTAGTTGTTCACACTAGGGAGAGGGTAGCTTTAAATTAATCGTTGATTCTTAAGATATCAATTTGCGTAATGGGGCAGGTACCCTAGGAGGCTGGGTCATAACCCACGTGCAAAAGGATCACTGTTTCATTATGATTGACACGATGGCGATATATCAATTTGTTCTTTCAAGTCACTGAGAAAGTAAAAGTATTTGGCTGAATCCACTCGTTAGTTAACTGAGTAGGTAGAATCCATGAAGTTTGTGCAGAAATCCCCAATCTGCTGTTTGCGGGGATTGTTTTATCTAGAACAGGCAGGGCTGTTTTCATGCTGGTGCTCTTTCTGTACCATCCAAATAGTCCTTGGAAATGGGATAGGTGCAAACGTTTCACAGGGGAGAGACATAACGAAAAAGTTTGTGGAAATGTGTAATTGCTAAGACGAAACCCAGTGTTGACTTCGCATTTTGTCTGGTACATGATTTAGCTTTTGTTAAAAACAATAAACTGCCCTATTCTGATGAGTTGTGCCTTGAAACAGGCACTGGGCGAGTGTGCACAGTTACTGTAAAAAATGCTAATATTGCTCAGTCTTTTTAGATGACTTCTTAGAATGAACGTAAGGCTCATTTTGTGAATTATCCAAGAAAAACTTACTGTGTGTATCATTTTTAACTCCCAAACATTTTTTGTCTCTTGTCTCCAACTAACTTCTTGTTGCTCAAAAAACAAGCAAAACCACCCCTACAACAGAAAGGTTGAACTCAAAGGATGAAAATAAATTGTCATTACTCATGATACGAAGGTGACTGTGCCATGCATAGGTCATTGCTCATTTGGAATAATGAAAGTGACCACCAGAAAAAAAATACTTACCGAGCTGGATCGTTTATCTTTCCGTACGAAAGAGCTTTGTTCAATGAAAGTGTATGTAACGAGTAAAATAAAGCTTAGCAAAGTGTTCTTGAGCAGATGTGCTATTGCTGTATTGGGTAAGAATTTGTGGGTATTTAGTTTTGTAGAAATGGCTTAAAGCACGTGACATTTCTTTCTTTCCAAGCAAAACTAATTCCTCACTTATATACATGCTGATGAAATAAAAATATTTAGCAACCCCTCTTTTCATGGTAGCAAACTTTAAAAGGTTCTGTATTGCTACACACACAAAAAAAATGTTTTGATTCAAAGCAGAGAGGATTATTTAAAAAGATATTTTGTGTGTCTGTGTGTGATGTGTCTAGTAGAAACGCTTGATGAATTTATTACATGCAGAAGTCCTAATTGCCACCTCTTCTCATAACTGGAATCACTTTTGGTAGTTAAGAAATAAATACCCGCACATATTTAATTTTATTGGTACATATTAGTATTAAAATATATATTTCTTATTCTGTAGTAAAAACTGGCATAGACTTTTAAACATTATGGTTATTTTTCTCTTTAATTGGGAAGGGACTGCAAGGTTTCTAAATTTATTAAACGAACTCATTAGATATCATGTGGCTCAAAATTGTCACTGTTTTATATGTTAGGCAAGATTACCTATTTTTAATTATCTGCAAACATACAAAGTCCATTGAAGATTTAGGGTAAGAATCCGTCCTTGTCCCACATTGTGAGAAGCAGTCCTCCCTTTATAAAGTCTCGAATATTCATCTCATTCAATACCTATGGAGGGAAAATGGGAATTACGCACACAGGCACACGCACACACGTATTACAGCTGGGAACCACCACTGCCTACCCCTCCCTCCCTTGCCTTGACCCTACCTTTTCCACCCACCTGTGCATAAACAAAGCAGGTGTGGTCCAGGCAAACCCAGAGTTCTCAGTGTTAAAGCAAATAAATGGCTTAGCACCTCAGCCCTCTTTTTTGGTGTTTGTTTCCGTACATAAATGTGTTTGAGGTTTTCAACATCGCCAGAACATTGGCTGTTAAGAGACGGAAAACATGCAATTTATAGCAGATGGGTGAAGCCTTTTCCTGGCAGTGTTGCTGAAATGGGATCAATCAACAGCACTTCATGCTCCATTTGTCCAAAAGCAATCCACCTGGGGAAACCCTGTGGAACTGTGCCTATTAGGAAAACACCTTAACACGTTGCTTTAAATAAAAACTCACCAGTTGGTATTAATCTGGAAGAAAATAGTTTCTCCAATGAACCCTTTGCCACTTGAATTTCTTTTGTCTTTTCTCCCCTTTTTGAACCGTGACCCTTTATTCTCTTTGCTGGTGAAAGACACAATACAGAGAGGCCATACCGATAGACCCCTCGTCCTTAATCCTTGAACTTGGAACTTTTTTCTATTTCTTGAGCGCACCTCCTTTCTGCAGACCTCATGGGGCAAAGATCCGACTCTTCTCTTTGCACTTACCATCCCCTCCGTGCCGCCTTCTGTTTGGTTTCTTTACCTCTTGGACTCAGGGCAGGGGAGCACCCACTACCTTCCCACTACCTTCAGCGTGTGAGAAACCCATGCTGAGACAGAGTGAGGTTTGGGGGATGAGGAGATACAAGTCAGGTACTCTGGAGGGTCAGAAGCAGCCCTGAGTTAATCCCTTTTCTTTCTTTGATTCTTCCAACTTTTCCAGATGCAAAGTGGATATCGCGGCCCTGCCGCTCAAGCAAGCCAACTGCTTGGAACTGCCGCTGGAGAGCTGCCTGGGGGCTCTCCTGATGTTGATCACACTCACTCCCTGTGCCGGAGTCTCGGTCTCAGATCTGTGCGTGTGCCCCTTGGCAGACCCCGGCGAAAGAAAGCAGATTGCCCAGCGATATGTGAGTGCTTGGCCTTGTTACGCTGCTCTCCGCCACCTCCGCTTTTGAGTTGAAACAAAGTCTGTGAATTAAAAAAAAAAAAAAAAAAAAAAAAAAAAAAAAAAAACTGCATGAAAAGAGATCCTTGTCCAAAGTTTCATGGCACGTCTCATAAAACAAGACATCAGATCCAGAGGTTAATGCATTAGCGAGAAGGTGAAAGTAGATTAGAGCTGGCGATTTTCAAAGCCCAAAATGGTATTTTGAATTTTGAGGTTTTAGAAACTCTTTGGAGAAAATGGAATTCCACAAGGAGGCAAACGTGTTTAGCATGTCTGCCTGTGTATATAGGAATTTTAATACAACGTCACAAAAGTTCTTTTTTTTTTTTTTAATTAGCCATAATATTTGCAATGTTAGAGCTACCTTTCCAGAACCTCTCAGGATCAAGTAATAATGTGCTTATGTCTTGTAAAGCAAAGCAAAGCCTGGACAGGCACGCAAAGCTGTTCTGTACTACTCTCGATAATAAAGGCAGTTCCTGATTTTTGCCTAAGTGTTTGCAAAGCGCTTAAAAGTCTACTCAGCATTTTTAAATCAAATGGCTTTATGCTCTTCATTTATTTATTTATTTTTTTGTAGTCTGGCTTTCTAGGTGCCTTTATTTGCGTTCTGTTTTTATCCCACCTTTTTTGTAAATCAATACGTTTATTTTATGGCTGCACACGAAAGGCATGTTTTAGAAAAGTGGCCCGAAAATGAAGCCAAGATGAATCCCTACTTAATGGAAATATTATTCTCAGCATAAACTTTAGTGCCTCCCAAATCCTTCACTGTGAGGTGTATTGATTAATTGAATAATTCTTTATCTGCGGGAGTACAAAAGCCTAGCCACACGTCTTATTGTCAGCATAGACTGCGTGCCCGGTTGGCGTGCTCTAAAGGACTTTCTACAAAATCCACGATTAACATTCTCTCTGATGACTGCAGTAAAGCAAATAAAAATTTGATGATAAACCTTAAAGTTTCTCCCCAAACTTTCCCATGGACAAGTTGCAAAATTTACCAAATTCATGAGGGGTGTCCTATATTTATAAGGTGATTTTAGATAAGATCATAATGACTGCTTTGAATCATGCCTCAGGATGTGAGGCGTACTCAGGGAAAACAGGTTTGAAGAGGCCAATCAAAATAGAACTATCAAGTGTTTTGTTTTGTTTTCTCAGCTAGAGAGCTGGCCAGCATGTTAGAGGGAAAGAATGCCCCGTCATAAAACACAAGTTTCAGACCTCTTGTTTTTTAGCTTGCAAGAGTAGACCATCTTGAAGGGATTTCCACATTTAAACTATACAAGTATTTTATTTCAGATGTTTTCAGATTAGCGTAAACTAGGGTTTTTGGGTTTTTTTTTATGTTTTCTTTTGCTTTGTTTGTTAGGTTGAAAATACACAGTAGAAACAACTTTGAAAGGTGCCTAGAAATGATGCAAATGAAGTTAGTAAAACCTGAACTATTATTAAGTTATTATTCTTCTATCCCGAAATGCCTAAAGAATAAGGATTTTACTGTCTTCTCACAAATCCCCAAGGCCCGCTTATCACAGGATTTGAGTTATCCAATGATAGCGGAAATACATTATCCAAAAGTTTGAAAACAGAATCTTTTCAGCAGATGTGTTCTGGGGGCACGCAGAAATAGCTTATCTGCTTTCATGCACCATTTCGGAAGGAGACAGCGTATAGACACAGCGAACTATTGCTCTGCATGCTTTAGAATGATCAGTGATACATTCAAGCATTGGCTCATGCAAACTAAAAAATCAAATAAGTGTGAATACCGGGTGATGCTAGATGCTCAGTCCCTAATTTAATGAGCTGGCTAAAAACGTGGACCAGAAAATGTACTGTATTTAGATCCTTACTCTCTTTCCGGTGGTAATAAGTATCTGTGAAGGGTGCAAGTTGAGCCCTCTGGTATCCATAAAGTTTGTACTAATGAGGTCAAAATAATGTTGCCTTTTTGAGCAATTTAAAAGTTTCATTCCAGAGAATGAAGGGGGGAAAGAGAATGAATGGAGCTCCGCACACATTTTCCCCATGGGATATCTGTGCTATCATCAGGGGGCAGTGTTAAAAGTAGATCCTG
Source organism: Ursus maritimus (assembly GCF_017311325.1). NCBI lineage: Eukaryota > Metazoa > Chordata > Mammalia > Carnivora > Ursidae > Ursus > Ursus maritimus. Next base: position 14,149,089 of record NW_024425230.1, on the reverse strand, counting down.
GTTTATCTGGAGGCTGTAATTAATTCTCAGTCACTTTTAATCTGGTTGTTGTGAATGCCTAACTGTCCCACTGGCAGATATAATGCACTCTGGAACTTTTCTAAGCTTTGCACGAGAAAGGTAATGATAAATCCAGAATGTACTTCCTGTAGAACTTGATGGCATTAGTATGTTAGAAATAGTATATGAGAATAGTATATTAGTATATTAGTGTATTCTCATAGTATATTAGAAAGCTATGTTCATGTATGATCTACTTTTCTCCCCCTCAGTGCTTACAGAATTCCCTGAAAGATATGAAGGACGTCGGCATTTTACAAGTGAAGGTTTTAAAGGCGGTAGATCTCTTAGCAGCAGATTTCTCAGGTATAAACATCTTTAATTCATTTTTCTTTTTCCTTATTTCCTGTTTTGAAATGATCTGATGGGAAAGCAAAATGTTTTAATAAGTGGAAGCATATACAAGCAATCATGCTCTTTCAAATAGAGTAATAGAAGAAAAAAAAGATGTAGTCAAGCAGTTTTTTCACTTACTGAATTTTTCACAAAATTATGTTTTCAAATAATTTTACTATGATTAGATAATGTACGAGTCCAGCTGGCTTTCAGATATATTTGTGGATGAATAGTGCCATGACTTCTTTATTCGTTAGATTAATTTTCCGAGAAAATTTTACGATAGTCCCTCAAAAGACAGATTCGAGCTCCTGCCGTGCTCCTTGGGGGTACTCTGTACTAAGAGCTTTTCATTCTTTACCATAAGTAAGAGGATGTGGTGGTTCGTAAATTTAAGCATGAAAGCTCATCTAGCTGGCACTGCTCTGCAAATAATACCAAAGTCTTGACCATGGGACCACTTTGCAGTTGACATGGTCTTATACAAAATTTCTCTTGGTGCTTCACTAACTTCAACTTTTAAGACAGAGGCAAGAGCAGACATGTTTTGTGCTGAGTTCTGCTTGACTGTGAGGAGAATAATCGAGACATTCCAATGTCTGATCGGAGGGGTGACTCTCCTCTTATTGCCAGATTAACCCATTGTACTAACACTGGAGACACCTATGTGACAGTTGGTATTTGCCGAGCAAATTGATACATACAAAGAATACAACGTATACAAAGAATGGTGGATAGGTTTTATGCATGGGCAAGGAATTGCAAGACTTACTTCCTCTCCTATTTTCAGAATGTGGTCTACTCTTTTCTACTCAGAGAGTTACACTGTATGACAGTAGCCTCTGAACTTTTGAGCCTGAGGTTGAGGAAGATCAAACTTTGGAAAAGAGGATTTTAATTTTAAGCACTTTCCATTACAAAAAATGATTAAAAAGTGTTGGGAAGTATAAGCTTAGTTTTTTTGTTTTTTTTTTTAAAGGAGTTGTCTTCACCCTCCCTTAAAAAATGAACCAATAGAAATCACTACTGTATGAACTGAGAGAAATAAGATGATGTTAATCCTAAGGAAATACCGAGGGAGAAGATCCAAAACTGGTATTTTGGCCAGTATGAATAAATGAATTTGGGGGGTTGTAGATGAAATACTCAGATGATTACTTCTAACATTCATTAATTTAGTTGCAAATGTTGATAGTCTCATATTGATTCAGAAATTTTCCTTTCTTTTAAAACTTGCTTATGGTTTATGAAAACACTTAATTCACTCCTTTCCCATGTGCCTTTGGCCTTTAGAGTTTTGTTATCAGCACAGCACATTTAGAGTTATCTACCAGTTTTCCAGAGCCAATTATTTTTACTTCCATCTGAATGTTTCGATACAGTACTTTTTGAATCTATGATTGTTGATATCTCAGGTAATGTTGTCTCAAACACAAGAACTCATTCATGCCTTCAAGCAATATTTTCAAAAATTCTCTCTGTTGTATGTTTGGGGATCTCTAGGAACTAATTGCAGTGCATTAGAAGTTTCTTTTTAAGTCTTGTTTACAACTACATGCATATGTGGAAACACTTTTTTAAAACCTTTATTTTACCCATCCTGGCAGGTGCCCCTCTCTACAGCCCCCAAAACCAGTGTTTATGGAGGTGTTTCAGGCCAATGTCACTTTTCCAAGCAGTATTTTGGCCATTAAAATAAAGTGAATAGGAGAGGAATCTGACCCCCCCCCAAAAAAAAAGGGAATATTTGGAAAGACCAGAAAACAAGGAAAAATCCTCTTTTCAGAAGAATAATTTTGGGGGGAAATGTCGTTTTGTCATTTTCTTTATATTCAAGATTCCAGGAGATAGTTTTGGAGTGGATGAAGGTGAGTACCAGAGGATTCCAGTAACAAAAAGCAATGGTTACAAATCCAGTCATGCTGTGTGGTTTGACTGCATGCCCTGGTGTTTTACTGTCTCTGTATTATTTATGAGAAAATTATCACTCTTCTGAATTGAAGCAAAGATCCTTGTCATTAGCTAAACATGTCTTTAGACCATATTGATCTTTATTTTTAGAACCAAATTTCACAGTCTGTGTTCTTTATAGGTTGGCAGGCTCCTGTGTGAATCCTCCAGTCTATTCTCAACCAGAATATTGCTTTATGGCAACAAAGTGGACCTAACACAGAGAGTTGTAGAGTAAATTTTCTATGTAAAAAAAAGAAATGGATTCAGAACACAGGGAAGTAGCAATAGGGATGTAATTAATACCTCCAAGAGGTTAGCTATTGTATCGTACGGTGGGGACTCACACATTATTGTTGCTGTTACTGTTCGCTGTTAGAATTCACTTGATATGCAGTAAAAAATGCTGGCTGATCTGCAATCAGGAGAGGTGTGTGTACCCATCATTGTCAGCACCAGGAGCATTTAAGAAGTAACTACTTATACCCCATACCCAGCCTTTTCCAGTCGGCTGTACTTTATACATCAGTGTTCGATTGCAGTTGCTCAGGGAACCAAGTATTCACCCCTGTGAATAAATGAGAAGTCTATTTACTCTGAATAACCAGGAATATTCTCAGAGAGTGATGGTCATTTTAAACAGAGGCCAAAAGGGAACTTTCTAACCTTACTACTTTTGTTTTACATTTTTTGGATAATTCTTTCTTTCTTCAAAAACAATGCCAAACACTGATGCTTTAAGTGTGTTTCACCGAAGATTCCAGGGAACCTGATAAAGCAAAGGTCCAATGAGAGACCTTGGTAGTATTCTGGATGGAGGTTACTGTTATAGTTTGCAGAGTACAGGGACCTCTTGTCCTGGGAGGGCGGGGGGTTGGTGGTGAAATGAATGCACTTGGTAAGCCTTCTTGTCAGTGGTTTGCCCATTTTAAAGTGATCTCTGTATTAGCAAGGAACAATTAGAAAAAGAAAACATCAGCCGTTCATTGCCACTGTGCTCAAAGTAGGATATTCCTTATTAGCGGTTATTGGTGTTACGATTATATAGTCATGAAAAGAAATTAACTTTGGAGAAATTGAATCCCCATTACTTTGCCAATATTTAGAACATTGGAATAATATATGTAAATATTATACATAATATACTATATTATAGTAGTATATGCTATGCTATATATACTATGCTTTATACATACACACACGCAATCATGTACTAAGGTGAATTTCTTTCCCATTAAAAAATGAAAATGTTTTTATATAAAGAAAAAATATTGTATCTTTCCAAATGTGTTAAAAGATATAATAACCAGGGGCGCCTGGGTGGCACAGCGGTTGAGCGTCTGCCTTCGGCTCAGGGCGTGATCCCGGCGTTATGGGATCGAGCCCCACATCAGGCTCCTCCGCTATGAGCCTGTTTCTTCCTCTCCCACTCCCCCTGCTTGTGTTCCCTCTCTCGCTGGCTGTCTCTATCTCTGTCGAATAAATAAATAAAATCTTAAAAAAAAAAGAGATATAATAACCAAAATCTATGTATATTCCCAATATTAAGATATTTACAAAAGATAAAGACTTCAGTGCTCTAATGTATAAAAAAGATGTTTATCATTTTTTAATTAATTCATTCTTTTATCCATATGCTATTGTGTGATTGAACCGATTCAACACTGATACATTTGAATTTATATATAGCTTGGCATTTTTTTATGCCTGACATTTGTTTGTATATAAGTGAGAAGACTTTTTAAAGAATCTGAAGTAATTTATCTTCTCTTACAGCCCATCCCTCTAAAACTGGTGAAAGACATTTTAATGTTCTCTATAGCTAATATTAGATGTGGATAGCCATAAGCAGTCATTCTAATAGAAAAGCCTGTCAGATATTTTTATTAAAGAGTTTGTCTCACAAACACCTTGTGCCTAGCGTAACCTAAAATTTTTAAGTAATAGGTTGTCCATTCTGATGCTATTACTTCCGTAGTAAAGCAGACTATAGCCTTGATTCACGGAACAGATGATAAATTGTACTTTGAGACTCAAGGTGAGCCTAGCTCTTTGTAAGGCTTAATGAGACCCCCATCCTCCACTCAGCTGCCCTCAGTCTTAAAACTCAGCTGTTTTGAGAAGAAAGTAACCCACCTCCTAATGATTAAATGAGAAAGAGAGGAAGTCTTTGTTCAGGACCGAGGTGGGGAATGATGTGTGGGACAGGTTCCCTCTCCACGGTAAAGGCCTCAGAGATAATGGGGCTGTATCTTCTACTTTGCCCAGGGTTGCATCAGATTCATGAATTAACACTGCTGAAAAAAAAAAAAAAAACCAACAGAGTTTATTTCATAAAAGATAATAAACTAGGCGATAGATACGTAGAAAAAATTGTTAGAGAACTGAGATCTTTTCTGGTCAGAATTGTATTTCAATACAAATGACCATGCTTATCTTACCTATTGAGAGATCAGCCAGTGAAGATTAGGCAACTATTTAGTATATGTTCAGCACATATAGGGAGAATTGTTCTGGAGAGCCTTGTTATAACTGATAGACTATTGCGAGGAACCTGTTGGATTTTAACATGTAGGGGTTGCTTCAGTGTATCAGTACTGAAGCCATGATGACTACCATTTGCATAAGGTCCCTGCCAAGTTCAACACCTAGTCAATGACTCTTCTCTTATATTCTCAGAATCAAGATGTAGGTTTCACACTTCTTCCTCCCTGTTAATTAAGCCTTCTTTTTATTCTTTAAAATAAATCTTATATGTTGATTCCTTTCCCCTAGGGAATCTTCTAGTGGTAAGACTGGTTATTGTTTGGTCTCTCTCAGCTTTATTCTTTTACCCTGTTATCACTACCAGGGTGCTCCTAGCCATTAAGAATTCTGGTGTGAAATGGGGAATACAGAAATGTAGGAGAATTTTCTTCATCTTACCGCGCCGACATAGGAAAAGAGCACGTAGGGCGGCACTGCAAGCCCACCTCAGTGTAGAATGATAGTAAGTAATATAACGATGTAACATAGGTCTCAATATTTCTGCTTTTTGTAGCACAATCCTATCTTAATTTTTTCATGTTCCTATCATAATAATCTGTCTGCCATGGTGAGAAACTGGGGAAGTATCAGGAAACAACGAAGGAACAAAACTGGAAATACCATCTTTGCTCACAGTCTGGAGTTACTTATTCTCCAGGCATTTTTCTTTCGTCCTTGCAACTTTTCGGCACATTTTGCCCTACAAAACCACCCATCAAACACAAAAAAACTTTCCAGATATATCTGGATCTTCCTGACTTCTTGGCCGTAAGGTTGGCACTTGGACCCTTTCTCAGTTTCCAGTGTCAATAAGAGAACTGCCAAATTAACTTAGTGTCAAAGTATCTATCAGAGGAGTGGAAAAGACAGTGTTTTCAGATGACAACAAAAACATGCAGGTTATTGTGAAGTAGCCTTATTTGAGAAATAAACATGATAGGAGCCCTAATAGTGCGTGATTCAGGAGAACAAAGATACATTTAATTCCAGAATCCCCAACTTCTCTCCAGGGGGCCCAGTATAGCTTCCCAATTGCTTGTAAAGCTTGTCTCATCTTAAGAAAAGCCAGGTTGGTGGTAGATCTCACCATCTTCAAGAAATACTCATTGAGGACCAACTGTATTTGAGGAGCTCGGTCGCTTCAGCCTTCCTCCTCTGCTGCAGAGTTGCCCATAGGGGGCAGCGTGTATCATTGAGGTGGATGAGGACCTTGCTCAAAATCTGGGTGGCATTTCCAGTTCCCAGTGCCATTAGGAGGAGCTCTTGGTCTGTTCCACACACAGGGTTGCTCTCCTGATCCATAGAGTTCTCCATTCATTCAGGACATGAGCCCTTTCAGTGATTATGACTCATGCGTTAAATAAATCAACATTCAGTTCAATGATTTATTCATCAAAGATGAAAATCAGTCCCCATGTTTTTGCCCTTTATTTTTTTTGGTCTCTGCCTTTCACTTTCATCCTTACGTATTACGGTGTAGAATCTTGCTTCTACTTCGTGCTGGTTTGGGGCCCACTTAAGTCTCTACTTCGTCATGGATATTTTGAGGGTTAATTAAAACCTACGTGAACATGTCTGACACATATTGCATATTTACTGCAAATACTATTTCCATTTTTTATTAAATTTATCTGCTTAGAGTATAGTTGATGTGGGAAATTCCACAGGTTATTATCTTAATATTTTGTTTATAATTTTTCTAATTTTAAATAATGTCAGGAATTTCAGCATTTCTAATCACACTTGGCTTTTCAACCACTTTGAGAAATCGAGTTACCAATCTAAAATATTTTTTCTTTTTGTTCTGTTTCTACTGCCTGATAAAAGTCAAGGGAAAAAATGTGCTTCATAGTAGGAAAATTCTCATACTCAAACCAGTTTAGTGCTTGCGTTCACATTTTGATAATCTCAATAATAGTTTTATCCATATAAAATATTTTTGTGGGCTCATCAATTTTTTTTTTGTTACACACAAAAGTGCTATTCTGAGTAACTGTTGACCAAAACACTTCATTTAGATCCCACATTATAGAAATAGTCGAGCCATATGCTATAATAATGACTTTTAAGTAGTTTCTATAAATTATAATACTGGCTGTAAGTTTCTTGTTATTTTTTTTCCCCAAAAACATGACTACTTGTGCCAGAGGAAAAATAGTCCTGTAGTTATTGTTCACTGGGGATTTTAAGTCACCTGTCCATTTTCTGGTTTGTTTTCATTGTCCGTTAGAAGTTGTATCCATAGCAATACCTCTCCTCTTAAAGATACCCTATTTTCAAAGGGACGGCTGTAATTGCAATTTCTAGAAAGCTTAACAATAGTGATTGAATGCTTTTAATTTCCTTGAGAACCTCTTGGATAGCTGAGCTCAAATCAAGACCAACTTTTTAAAAACACATCAAAAACTATATAAATCTGTCTTTGGCTCACCATCTGCTTTAATAGTCTGCCAAAGAACATGGGCTCTCGTCAATGCAGAGTTTGGGAGTCTATGTAAGATTTAGCAGTTTTGAACTTACTGGTACGTTGAGAGTGAATGAACTCAGTTCATTTTTTGTTCTATGAATTAACAAAGGAATCACTTCGATCTTATTAGTTGGGTATTTAGTAATTAGTTATCTTAATTTATCTAGCAAATATACCTACTCTATGTGAGAGGCTATGGTCGGCTCTGGTGATGTCGTAGGGGGTAGGAATTGTTCTTTACCTTCACATGAAGTGACCGATTAAACTGTTAGCATCTACAATTGATTCTTGAACAATGAGGGGCTTAGAAGGGCTGATACTCTATGCAGTCAAAAATTGGAAAAAAATTGGCATATAACTTTTCACTACTGATGGCCTATTATTGAACTGAAGCCTTACTGATAACAGTCAAGTAACATGTATGTGTATGTGATAGGTGTTATATGCTGTATTTTTATAATAAACCAGAGAAAATATTACTAAGAAAATCATGGAAGAGAAAATTCATTTACAGTATTATACTGTATTATTTATTTTAAAAAATCCACATGTAAGTGGACCCACACAGTTCAAATGCATGCTGTTCAAGGGTCAGTTGTATCGACAAGGTCAAGAACAGGGTGTCAAGGTTCATTGAAGGAATACCTGACTCGTGTTCCTACAGGAAGTGATATTGTAGCTGAGATGTCAGAGATGAGTTAGCACAGCAGAGGTAAAAGAAAGGCATTTTATTTTATTTTATTTTATTTTATTTATTTTATTTATTTAATTTTTTTTATTATATTATGTTAGTCACCATACAGTACATCCCTGGTTTCTGATGCAAAGTTCGATGATTCATTAGTTGCGTATAACACCCAGTGCATGCAATACGTGCCCTCCTTACTACCCATCACCATTTTAAAATGAGGAAACAGCATGTCCAGAGCCTGCAGGGCCTTTCCAAAACATGGAAGAAAGTAAGTGCCTAGAGGAGTGAGGATTTTGAGGTTGTCTCAGTGGAAATGAGGAGATGTTGGGTAAATGTATTGGGTGATTTTTTTTTTTTTTTTTTTTTTTTTTGGTATTGGTGTTTTTTTTTTTTTTTTTTTTTTTTTTTTTTGGTTGGGGGGAGAACTCAAGAGTGGTGACAGGGAAATGGAGTTAAAAGACAGAAAAATTATTACGTCACTAGTTCTTATATATTCTGCGTTTGTGCCAGAATAGTAGAATATCATAAATTTGGTTAAATAACATTTCAGCAAAATTAAGTCCTTCTCATCCTTTGTGGATCTCACAGTGCTAATACAGATTTGTCTGCCCCTTGCTTGGACATCTGCAAGAGTTACGTAAGGAAGTCCTCACGTGCGTGACTCCAAAGAGGCCATTGTTTGGATTCCAGAAATTTGCAACCACTCGGGAAGGCAGGACATACTTGAAAAGCTAGACCCCGCGCCCATAGAGATGAATGTTCTTCAAAAATCCCTCCTAGCTCCTAGCACAGTGTTTTCCATGTTGCAGGGATCATAAATTGTTGACTAAAGGAGCAGGCATATCATACAGTGAGGCATTATACTTTTCAAAGTAATCATCATAGGAGTTGGGGGGAGAGGGAAGGCTCCCAGGAGCCTCTGGTTGCAGAGAAAGTTCTATGAAGATGATGCATCTTGAACTAGGTCTTGGAGGCTAATTGGCCTTTGTGTGTTTGGTTAGGAGCAGGGGTTGAGAGAGTGTTGCAGGGAGAGGTCATTCCACATGCAAATTAGGAAGCCTGTCTGAGCCCCACATCTTTGCATGCCGGTCAGGAGTGGGGAAAGACACACCAACCTCGACAAAGGGTTTGGGATTGGGGGATAGATCGGGANNNNCGTGTAGGGTAAATTGTCAGAGAATAGATTTTCAGGATGAGCACTTCGAATTTGCTCCGATATGCCATTGTAAGGGTTATAAGCATCTGGTTGGAAACAAGGCATGAAGGGAGAGTTTGTGGAAATTTAGTCTGGCAGAGCTCTGTTGGCCTCTTCTCCTTTCCAGCTTGTCTGAGCTATGATGATCCATGCTTAGCTTCAGGAATTATCTTCCTCTAGAAATCCTTTCTTCTAATCCTGCCCCTTGTGCTGACAGTCTGCGGTGGCTCCTGGCTGCTGGATGAGAAGAAAAGTTTGCATTTAAATGAAAAGTACTGGTCACAGCCTTCAAGGCTTCAAGCTAATCTCAGCATTTATTTATCCATATCTTACATATCTTGATTGCCACTATTTATCTGTATCTATCTGTGTGTCTCTCTCTCTTATGAATAAATTTAAGGCTCTCATCTGTCCCTATCTTCTCAAGATTATCCACCCATTTCTGCTAGCCGAATGAAGCCACCTCCTCAACCTTGCTTTAAGATTCATTTCCACTATGAAATCTTTCTGGCCTTGGACCAACCACAGTAAATCTCTCTGAACTTTAGGTGCCTCTTCTGCAAAATGACCCAAGCATTCCTCACCTCTTGGAGTTGATGTGAGGACTGAAGGAGAAGCTGCCTGAAGCATGGTGACTTGCATAGGGCAGAAGGAGCCGGGTGGCCCCCTCTACCAGCACCTGCAGTAGGAGCCCCAGGACTCTCTCACTGGGGCATGGCGCTCTTCACGGGGGATGGAAGGGTATGCATGCCTTGGGTGTGCCTGCGTCAGACCCTTAAATGAAATACAGGACTGAATATGGAACAGGAATGGACAGATGTGGAATATGAGAAGTAGAAGGAAAACACACAGTCGGAGATCAGAAAATGGGAACAACACAATATCCGGGCAGGGAGCAGGAGGAAAGTTTTCATTGAAAAGGTGACATTTGCTGAAAAGCAGAGATTATTATGAGAGTCCCTTGAGAGTAATGACTTGGTGGTCTGTGTACATCAAGGCCTGGTTCAGTGCCAGGAGCAGAGTGGGTGCTTAATAAATATTTATCAGATGAATGGTATGACCTCTACAGTACATTTATTACTTCCCTTCAACTTCTGTAACTGATATAAAGGTAAAATTATTTAAATGAGAAACCTCTACTTGCCATCCAAGGAACAGAAGTGAATTGTAAAATGGTGTTGAAAAGTGGCAAAGGCTATTGAGTGCAAGGTGCCAAAGCAACTCCATGAGCCTGAATCACCAGGGGCATAACCATGTCAAGGTGACGTGCCATCTGGGTGCACAAGAGGTCATCTAGATGTTTGACCTGTAGAACTAGGTGGCGCAGAGACAGTGCAGACCCAAGTGTGCACATGTCAGTCTGTCTGGTGCTGTTTGCTCAGTACCATTGGGAGAACATTGGGACATCTCATTTATTATGGGAGATCATTTTTATCTCCAATAAATGTATTCATTATTTAAATTCTAGAAAATCCCCATATAACTGGAAGCTTTTAAGGGAAAGAAAGCAATCTGTAAAGTGTAGATAAATGATTCTATAAATGTTTTAATGTCTTTGTTTCTTCTTCCTCCTCTCCGCCTGTTTATACTGTAATATTAATAAATGCAGCATTTTAATGAACTTTGACGGAATCACCTTCAGAGAGTTGGTGCAGCATGTTCCTTGGAGACGCATAACTGAAGTTCCCAGTTTCTGGAAGGAAGTCTGTTCCTCATTAGCTGGGACAAGCTAAGAGTGTGCCGGCTCAAGAGAGAGGGGGCCACAGCTCAAGCCCACCTGTGCCTGCACAGGACCGGCCCCGTCTCGGCCCTGCTGTGGAGTAACCCCAGGGCTTTCATTAAAAGTGTCAGATGGTTTCCCCGGAGTGAGCGCTGATGGCATGTCATGTCGGTGTCTCTGGAGGAGCAGCCCTGACACCTACTAACAGTCTGACAAATGGTTAAGTAGCTGTTTCGGCACGGGTTGAGGGAGCCAGCATCCTCCACCTAGCATGAGGAGGAGAGCGCGTGTTCTCTTCATGTTCCTGGTTGTTAAAGAGGCAAACCTGCTCTCCTCCGTAGCCAGCTCCTCCCCACCCAAAACCTGCCCCTTGCCCTGCAACACACACTCCCAGAGTAAAACCATCTTTAATTAAGCAAGACATTTTTGTAAGATGCAGATGGATTTTTTTGGTGTTGGTTTGATTGTGGCTGCCCAACAGTTGGAACCCCTTGAAAATTTGGCGAGGTTCCCATTGCAATGTTTTGGAGAAGAGGTCAGAGTCCCCTTGGTGTGGGCAGAAGGTGAAAAGCCAGTACTTTTTTTCTGAGCCCTGGCATTTAGGGCCTGGGTACTTGGCGAGGTGGGAGCAGTCAGAGGCTTCCTCGGAGGCCTTTACATTTGTATCAAGTGCAGCAAAGAAGCAGGAGTAGGTAATTCATATTAGAGGCAGCCACACGCAGGGTCCAGTAACGCGCGTACCTGGGAGGCCAGTTCTCCTGGGAAGCAGAGGCTAGACTTTTCCTGGGGATAGAGAGTGACTGAGGTTCTTGTGCCTGAGTATTTGTAACCATTCTTTGGTTTCTAGTGATTTTCAAGCCTGATTTTACAATCTTTGCAATGATTCTGAGCACTCTCCGATATTATTTTAATAAATTCCTCCTCCGCTACATTTAGACAGGGGCCATTTCCATGTTTATAATCGACAACCCCGGCTCATTCATTTATGTCCATGACATGGTCATTGTCTACTGGCCACTGAGATTATAGCATTGGCTTAAAAGCTTTGGCCAGGCATCTACATGTCTAGAGCATGAGTCATTGAATAAAATCTCCTGTTTAATACCCTTCCTCATACATCTGTTCTTCTTCTTTTGAAATAGAATCTTCATGCAGTCTCCTGCACGTGTCAGTCTGGCTAGTGATGTGCCTGCGGTACCTCGGAGCTCCTGGTTATTAAGTTAATTAGATGTAGGTTCAGTGACCTGAATGGTAGACCAGTAGGTCAAGAAGCCTGAGTGCTCTCGGCATTAGGCATCAGAGCCTGGCCTGGGATTCCTGGGCCATGTGTTGGCAGAGCATCTGTCCTCATGCCCCCAATTAATTTAGTACGCATGCTTTGTAAAGGGTCGCTGTGCCGCAGAGGCAGGCAATGTTGTATGGATGTTATAGAGCATCCATTCTGTCCGTGACAGTTATGCTTCTAGATCCCACTGTCAAAACCAGCAAAAGGGGAGAGCATTTGTGTGTGTGTGTGTGTGTGTGTGTGTGTGTGTGTGTGTGAGATGACTTTTTGGGTCCAACTTTGGATTTGGGACTTTCTGAATTTATTTATTTTTTCTTTTGGAGCATGTGTGAGGTGGGGTGGAAAAAGAAGAGGTGAGATGAGAGAAGTAAGGGTTAAGCTTCATTTTTTTTTTTTAAGATAACAACTTCGAACTTGGTTTGTGGAATTCAACTTTTGCACGTTTGTGAGCCGCAAAAATGTAGCATCTGCATTCTCATAGTGCACCGAACATATCAGATCTTACGTGTTGGTGGCCACCCCCTGCAGAGCTGTTTTAACTCCTAAATAGCCGTGTTGATAGTTTTCCTCCCTTCTCTCACGACCCTGCGGAAGCCTCTAGGTTATCATAGGCTTCCAACTATAGCCGAGTAATTGCCTATATTGACTCAAGGAGAACCTAGGCAGGAAACAGAGGGGAGCTTCTGTATTAAAACAAAACACAAAACTGGACTCCCTCCCATGCGAGACTGACAGCCGCTTCTGTGCAGCCCGTGTGGTCACTGGCTGTCAAGGCTACATCTGGGTTGTGTATCCAACCCTATCCATTAAGTATGCTACAGTTCCAGAACTTATAGGTTCTCTCCGTTTCCGGAATTCCCACACAAGCCTTGCTGGAAAGAGCCGCTCACTTTTGCTCTTTCAGCAAGCACAGTTTTATAAACTGTGGTATAAACATGCATGGCTTTTATTCACTTGGCCTCTCTTACTTTTGAGATTCATTTGACTCTGACCAGGGAGATTCCTTTGCCTTGACCAATGTCCTTTGTTCTCTTTCCAGGGAAGAGTGATCCTTTTTGCTTGTTGGAGTTAGGCAATGACCGACTTCAGACACACACCATTTACAAAAACCTCAACCCCGAGTGGAACAAAGTTTTTACATTGTAAGTGTGTTAGCCTCCAGAATATCAAGGAGTAGTTTTAACTTAGAGATCAATTACCTTTAATATGTTTGGGGCAGACTGGGGCTCTTGAGTGGACTTTCTGTCCATTTTTATGTGTGAAGAATGAATTTTATTGTTTTTTTCCTTCTGAAAACCTTTTATCCTTTCATTTTATAGAGTATAGTGTTAATAATAGAAGAAGCCATTTAGAACTGCAAGGGAGTGTTATAGGAGGCATTTGTAAAGTAGATCTTCCAGTAACCCAGTTAATCTGTGAGTAGATGGAAGCTTCCATATATCCAGGCTAATTCATTCCTGGGTTAAAGAAAATTACAAATGTAGACCTGCTTTAAATTCAGGTTTTTATGTTACAATATTATTGTAATGCCTAAAGGCTTGTTTTATGGCAGAGTCTTCTGGAAAATACAGATTATCTGTGATTCCCCAAAGAGCCCCAAAGACTCTTTGTATTCCATCTCTGCTCCACAGAGATGACCTGTCCACTCTTTCAAACTCAGGCATTTAGGAGACTGGATATATTTCCTAATGTGCTTTAGATTCTGAGGTACCTGGCCATCAAGGGGAGGCACCTGTTGATTTGGGTCAAATGGCGGTTCACTGTCCCCACAACCCCGAAGAAATGTTGTGCTTGTAATGGAAAGAATATGTTTTGAATGGAGGTGATGATTCTCAAGTAGAAAATTCCCAAGGATAAAAATTGAAATAGTAATCAAAAAACTCCCAACAAACAAAAGTCCAATACCGTGTGGTTTCACAGGTAAATTCTATCAAACACTTAAAGAAGAGTTAATACATATTCTTCTCAAACTTTTCCAAAAAGTCGAAGAGGAAGGTAAATTCCCAAATTCATTCTATGAGACCAGCATAACCCTGATACCAAAACCAGATCCCCACAAAGAAAGAGAACTATAAGCCAGTACTTCTGATGAACATAGATGCAGAAATCCTCAATAACATATTAGCAAATGGAATACAACAATACATTAAAAAAATCATTTACCACAATCAAGTGGGGTTTATTCCCAAGATGCAAGGATGGTTCAATATTTGCAAATCAATCAGTGTGATACATCACATCTATAAGAGGATAAAAGCCATATGATCATTTCAATAGATGCAGAAAAAAATTGACAAAATATAACATCCATTCATAGAGGAAACATACTTCAATGTACTTAAGGCCTTATATGAAAAACCCGCAGCCAGCCTCATACTCAATGGGAAAAAATGAGAGCTTTTCCCACAAGGACAGGAAAAAGACAAGGATGTCCACTCTCACCACTTTTATTCAACATAGTACTGGAAGTCCTAGCCACAGCAATCAGACAAGAAAAAGAAATAAAATGCATCCAAATTAGTAAGGAAGAAGTAAAGCTTTCACTATTTGCCGATGACATAATATAGAAAACCCTAAAGACTCCACCAAAAAGCTACTAGAACTGATAAATGAATTCAGTAAGGTTGCAGAATGCAAAATCATTATACAGAAATCTGTTGCATTTCTATATACTAATAATGAAGCAGCAGAAAGAAAAATTAATAAAACAATCCATGTGTAATTATACCAAAATAATAAAATACCTAGAATCAAACTTAACCAAAGAGGTGAAAGACCTATACTCTGAAAACTGAAATACTGATGAAAGAAAGTTCCCAAAGATCTATGAGAAGTGGATTAAGTTGTCTAATAAGCAGGTTTGCAAATTGCTATATGAAAGAGTTTCTTGTTTACTCAACACATTGCTGATGACCATGGCTCCATTTTTCATTATAGGTGATGTCTGGTTTCTGGTCAACATAAAAAATATTTCTAAATATGCATGAGATTTTTAATAATTTTGTGTTTCAACAATGGGAAGCTTTCTATGGATCTCAGTAAATAGTGATTTTGATCAACTTTTTGTGTAAGGGAATTTTTCATTATTTTTTTCTTCATTAATTTAACATAAAGAAAATCTTATTGCCTATTTGAAATCACTGTCCTTTTACCCTCTTCATTCTGTCTCTTATTCTTTATCCTCCTGTTTCTTTAATAGTCCTACCCTTGAGTGCATGTATACATGGAAAATGTCATAGTAAAAAAGTTGACTTTTTTTTTTTTCTCATATGGATGTCTGAATCTTCTATGATGGAAGGTTTGGGAATACAGTTCAGTTTGATTTAATTTTTGGAATTTAATTAAATGGTAGTTTTATACTCTAAGGACATACAGGCTTAATTAGTGAAACCGTGTTTTCAGATCTTCATGGAGCAGACTCCACTTGTGTGTTTTTGTATATAATACCTGGTACATTTCTTGTTTCAGTCCTATTAAAGATATCCACGATGTTTTGGAAGTGACAGTGTTTGATGAAGATGGAGATAAACCTCCTGATTTTCTTGGAAAAGTTGCCATTCCCTTGCTGTCTGTAAGTTACTGTAGTTAATACCCAGTTCGTAAGTCATTTTACGGTTGACAAGTTTCTATGGTCTAGAGTTGTTCTATCTTTGTCAATCTGGGGAAAAGATCCTTCCGGCTATATTAGGAAACAACTATTTTATTCCTTATCCCTTTCTAATATTTTTAGTAGTTTCAGATATAAAGTAACAACTATTTAGTTGAATATTGGTTTAAGCAATGAAAACATTGTGACTCATCTTTCAATTCATTCTCAATCTTAAGATGGGAGTTTCTGCTTGGTTTCAAGGAATACAGATCTATGACTGATTTTCCATTTGTTAATGAAAAACATATGCATGTTTCTTTATTACCTCCTTACTACCCATTTCTTCAAAGATTAATTGCTGATAATTGCAAAGTTGTTCCTAGCTCCACTGAAGACCATTTTCTCAAAAGTTCTATTTGTCTTTATAGTAGTAGAGTTTGCTTTCAGTCTCAAAAAAATGCTTTGTGGAAGAAAGCAGAGAGCTTCTCTTGGAAAAAGAGTGCTATTTTAGTTAAAAGATAACATACCAGAGTAATCTAAGAGCTGAATGAAAAAGTCCTCTGAAGTCAGAGGGAAGCCACGATCTGAATTCACCTATTAATTGGACATTAATCTTTGTACCAAATGTATTCTTCCAGAAGACAGAATTTCAGTTTTTCATCCAACAATTAATGTTTCATTGTGGAGATGTCATGGTCTTATCAGTCAATAAGGCTTTTTTTATTTCTTCCCAATGACTTATTTCTCCAAAGCTATTAGTGCACTTGTGTAGCAGGAGAGATCCGTGCTCTAACTATGAGATTAGACTAGCTTGCATGATGCTTACAGTGGGAGAAATGCTGCATCTCTCAGTATCTCTACCAGTTTTGATCACCTGGTTAATTTCTCCCCAAGTTCTGTTATCCCCACTGTTCCTCTAAGAGAAGGGGTGAAGCAGCTGCCCCCTTGTCCATTTGGCTCTGACCCATCAGCAGTAGACCACACCGACTCTCAGGGAGGAGACAGCAATTTGGGATTTTTCTCTTTTTTTGTTCACAACTTTTTCAGTTATTCCTGAATTAATACATGTAACAAGATCATGGAATACAATTTTAGAGAGGTCTGAAGGGACAAGAAGCAAAGACTCCTTCACAATTCAGGTTCCTTTTTTTCTCAAAATTTTTTGGTGCGACAGAGACATTTCTCCTCTTGATTTTTTTATTTTAAGATGTATTTATTTTTGAGAGAAAAAGAAAGAGAGAATGTGTTTTGGGGGACAGAGGGAGAGGGAGAGGAGAATCTCAAGCAGACTCTTCACTGAGTGCAGAGCCCAATGTGGGGATCTGTCTGGCAACCCTGAGATCATGACCTGAGCCGAAATCACAAGTCCGTTGCTTAAACAGCTGAGCCACCCAGGTGCCCCTGTCTCTTGTTTTTATAGATAAACCTGTAGTACTATATTTTACTCCTTGCTGGGTGAATACTCCTTGGTGTCATTTTTAACCTCGCTCTGTTTTCCATATAAAAGTTGTGTGTAATTGGTTTTCTGTAATACCAGCAAATTGACCCACTTACTTCCCTCCCTTCTTCCCTCATGATGTGCAGTGTCTCTATGCTGTTGAGTTAGATCTAAGAAATTAGCTCTGGCAAATCCGATGTGGGGTTTCTTAACTTTACCATGGTTGACATTTGGGGATGGATCATGCTTTGTTGGGGGAGGGCGGGGGGCTGTCCCGTGCACTGGAGGATGTCTAGCATCATCCCCGACATCTATCCAGTAGATGTCAGGAGAACCCACCCGCCCATCACTGTTGTGACAATCAAGATGTCCACAGACCTTGCCAGATGTTCCAAGGAGGGGCAAAATCATTCCCAGTGGAGAACCACTGATCTAAGTTAATGCAGTTTTCAAACTGTATCTTTCAGGGATGCAAGGTAGAATGAGTTTATGAAAGACTTTGTTTAAATGCAAGGAGCCCCCTGACCTCCGTAACTTCATTCTGGTTGCTGATAAGCTGCCCACGATCTATACATTCATTTATTTGAGGAATATTTATCAAGTGTCCAGTTTATTCCAGGCATTGGTCATCGTTTTAGGTGGCAATGTCCTAACAATGACTGCGGCGAAGGTATCTTCTCTCTTGGAACTTACATTTTGGTTGTAGGAATCAGTATACAGAACAAAGAAACCAACAAAAAGCAAGATGGCATGTTAGATGGTGAAAGGTGCCATATAGAAAGCAAAGCTCCAAGATTATGTCTGTGGAAGGGGTGCAGTTCTCCGTGGACCAGCCAGGGAGGAACTTGCTTCAGAGGGCATTTGAGTGAGAACTTAAGGAAATGAGAAAGAAAACCCTGTGGATATCTGGGGAAACTCTTCCAGGCAGAAAGTCGTCCAAGTTCCAAGACAGTGCCCTGACTGTCCAGTCCCAAAAATATCAGGGTGGACAGTGTGGATGGAATGGAGTAGCCTGGGGGAGAATCATGAATGTGGACAAGAAAGGACACAGGGACAGAGTGTCGTGGAAGAGTGGTAAGACTCTGATGGTCTGAGAGTTTGAAGGACTCGGGCTCTTTCTTAGTGTCGATGGGAAGCCACAGGGAAGTTCTGAGGCAGGGAGTGCTTGGTTTCATTTACACTCTCTGCTTCTAACATAAAAGGGCGGTGGCACACAGAGAAATAAACCCGGATCTGACTGTTCTCTACCACGTAAAGTGTAAAGTCAGCGTGGCCTGAGCCATGTTCTCATGGGAGGCTTAGCGGGCCAGGAATGTTGAGCTGAAGATGTTACAGCAACTGCTCTTCAGCGTGGCTGCTTCCATTCAGACTCATTTCCGATTGACCGACACACTGGGCAAGTGATCAGACCTTCAGAGGATCTATTTCGTCTCTTCCTGATGTTCAGTGGTCCACCTGCTACACGCACGCTCCAAATAAATTCATTCTCTACCTCAAGTGCAGATATAAATATGATAGGAAAAAAAATGCCATAATCCTCAGTATTCATAACAGGCCGATTTTCAGTTGTTTATTAGTTCACTGATCATTCCATTTTTGAGTAATTCTAACTTGTGATTTAGAGAGTATGTTTTCACATTTAGATCTGTTTTTTTAATTTAATATCCATTGCATCATGCTTAACTAACCAGCCCTATATCTTATGTGAAGTCATTAATTTTCTGAAAAACTAATTTGGCATGCTTTATCATCATGGCTGTTTACAAAATAGGAAACTGAGGTACAAGGTTCTGCTGGGAAGTAGTAGAGGCTGGATTTGAAATAGGCAGTCTCATGTCTGAGCCTGGGCTCCTAAGAGGATGTTATGCCGCCCTGGTGAGCCCCTGTTCAGTAGATATCAGGCCAAAAGCAAGAACCAAGATGTGTTTCACACAACCACTCAATGCAATAGAGTGTGGACAGGTAGGACACGGAGCTGAAGACTTGCGTATCTTGGGTGACGCGTGTGGAATGAACACAGAAGACTTGAAATGCGTTTTTTCTCTATTGAAGTATAGTTGACATAGACTGTCACGTGAGCGTACAATACAGTGAAGCAACAAGTCTACCACCCGTCACCAGACAACATAGTTACAATACCATTGATTGTAATCCCCTGCCATCAACACCTTTCATCCCCATGACGTACTCCTTCTGTAACCGGAAGTGATGACCTCCCACTCCTTCAACCATTTTGTCCATCTCCCACCCCCTCCCCTTCCCTCCGGCAGTCACCAGTTTGTTCTCGGTGCTTATGCAAGATCTGAAATGTCAAGCGCTAAATCAAAGGAACAGGAAAACAGAGCAGGAGGAATGGATTTGATTTTGGGAAGACTGTAGGAAGTGGGGAGTTTGAGCTGGCCTAGGAGGATCCTGCTGTTGGTCCTGACTGGTGGGTGAGGTAAAGCAGGAATGGAGAAGCAGGGAGTAAGAGAAAGGCCACCTTCTGGAAACAAAGAGGGGCCTTCGTGCCTGGTGCTCAGGGTGAGCGGGGAGGCTGGAGAGGGAGGACTGCAGACTGCTCAAGAAGGGTTGAGGGAGGTTGGGGTTTATTCTGTTAGCTGGGAGAACCCAAAGGCTTTCAGCCTGGGGTTGGAGATATCAGAGCAGTAGACTAGGAAGAAAGTTTTGGCTCCAGGATGAGGCAAGTTAGGGAGGGAGACTTTTCCTGGAGGGATTGGTTGAAACTCCAGAAATAAGCATCAAAGAGAGAACCCTTCTATTGTGCCTCTTAGGAGAAAGTCTTATTTCTCTGCTTTTTTAATATAAGAGAGAATTATAAAAATGGGATAGTCGGTGCTTCACTCTTACCTGTATAGGATATGAAATCGTATTCAATAATGCCCTTTTTTTTCTATTTAAAAACAAAAATTGTATTTCTTGGAGAAGAGTATGAATATCTTTTTGTAAGAATACATTTTCTTTAATCAAGTCATAAACTAAAACTTGATTTACACTTTCAGAGAAAATGCAAAGTACATTTCAAAATGTCTAAGTATAAAGTATTGAATGTACTTCAACTTTTAATCTCTCTCAAAATGATAATGTGCTAAGTGCATTTCAGCCTGTTAAATAAAAAGCCTGTTCTGAATTCACTGTATCTTTTAATCAGGGTGAATGTGTTGGCTGACTATTGGCTCATTTAAAATCCATGTTCTAAAATCAGTATATCTGTTAATGCAGTGAATTGTTCAGAGTATGTACGTATGCTTAGATAATACAGAATTGAAAGAATCCAGGCCACTGGGTCATTTCATTTCTGTTCAAGTTTTTTAATAAAATAGTTGGTTTTGAAAGGGTTCTATAGATATGTAAAGGCTTGTTACTCATGATTAAAAACAGAAAATTGCAGCTGGCCTAGATTCTCATCTGAAGACTTCTAATATTTGCCCATTTTCACATAACTCCAAATATCTTCTAATCAATAACATAGTGAGTGTGCATTGGAAAACGGTAAAACACAGAGTTTTAAAATATTTCCAGCATAGACACCATCTCCGAATTATTAGCCTAGTCCATTAGATTTATTTAAACATTTCTAGTCTCAGTTAAGGAGTCTCATTTTGTCCTGAAAAATCAATCTGGGTTCTTCTCCTCCAGGACATTTCTTTTGAGGCAGACGTGTGTTTATCATCTCGGAAATTAGGGAAGGGCCCCATGTAGGAAGACTTTGAAAATCAGCTCTCTGGAAAATAAGGAAGGCATCTCTCTCTTCATTGTTATTTCCTAATATCTAAGAAAAAAAAATCATCTGTAACCTGAGGAGGTCCTACCTTTTGATCCAAGTGTGAGACCTCCTGTGTAAGCCGTGCCAACACGTGCAGGTGAATTCATGATCAGAAGCATAGGATTTGTGCAGCCCTTAGCATTCTCTGTGAATTCACGTGCACAGGAATAGCTTCACCTAATTAGTTTTATGGGACAAATTTTCTGTAATTGCTTGTACAGAATAAACGTCCATACACATCTTCATTTGCATTTCCAATTAAGTATTTGCCCATTTCACCTGTGATGGGTTTTGTGTATTGTAATGGACATGTTTACACAATCATATATTTTTTAAAGTTCGTGATGAAATTTTGGCCATTAAAATAAATAATATTTATATTTTACTTTTATATTTATGGATGTATAGCCACCTAAATACTCTTAAATGGCTAAAACATAAACATTCAACTCTCCTTCCTGCCAGTCCTGCTCCAATATGTCCTTGGAAATAAAGAGAAAAAAGATAAAATGAGGCTAAATTGTCCATGGCCCTGGAAACTTGGAAAGGGTGCTTTTAACATGTTGGGAATTATCATGAACCAAGGAGGATGGGATTTGGTTAGGATGGACAGGCTAAGGGAGAAAGACTGCCTCGTG
The DNA here is from genome assembly GCF_017311325.1 of Ursus maritimus. NCBI lineage: Eukaryota > Metazoa > Chordata > Mammalia > Carnivora > Ursidae > Ursus > Ursus maritimus. Next base: position 14,127,428 of record NW_024425230.1, on the reverse strand, counting down.
GATTTCCTCGATGTCTTGGCACAAGAAGGTAGCAAGGATAAATCTAAGCACCCTGCACATGATGGTAAGTGCTGAATGGGTTAAACTTTTCTATTAAATGGAAAAAACCTCTTACATTGAGTAAAAGAGTAAAATCTAGCTGCTGCTGCTTCGAGAGGCCTCAAATGTGGTCAAACAGAACTGGGTGGGCAAAAGTATTACACGTGGATGTAAATAAGTGGGAAGTCAGAAATATACAGAGGAGGTTATTTCCTGAGTCCAAAAACGATTTCATTGCCAATAACCTTATAGCAGACATGAATCTTTATGGGAATAGTTTCCCACGGAATAGTTTCCCATAGAATACTTCCCACAGAAATATTCAAAAAATATTTGAAATACAAGTGGGGCACCTGGGTGGCTCAGTCAGTTAAGTGTCTGCCTTCAGCTCAGGTCATGAACCCAGGGTCCTGGGATCGAGCCTGGCATTGGGCTCCTGGCTCAGTGGGGAGCCTGCTTCTCCCTCTGCCTGACACTCCCCCTTGTACTCTCCCTCTCTCTCTCTGACAGATAGATAAATAAAATCTTAAAAAAAATTGAAATACAAGAAAAAATTACCAACTTAGAAACACAAAATGAGGGGTGCCTCGGTAGCGCAGTCGTTAAGCGTCTGCCTTCGACTCAGGGCGTGATCCCGGCATTCCAGGATCGAGTCCCACATCGGGCTCCTCTGCTGGGAGCCTGCTTCTTCCTCTCCCACTCCCCTGCTGTGTTCCTTCTCTCGCTGGCTGTCTCTCTGTCACATAAATAAATAAAATCTTAAAACAAAAAACAAAACAAAACAAAAAAGAAACACAAAATGATTATGTTATCTATGCAGCTTTCAAAATATCAGAAACAAAAAAGAAGGCTGTATGGTGATGTTTCTTAAAGGTCCAAATGTTTGAAAGTCCAAGTGCCATGAAGCGGATTCTGATAAATTTCAGCTATGAAATTTCTGGGGATGAGACTCTGGAAAGTTCCTTTTTCAGCAAGTTCTCAGGTGAAGTTTTGGCATGCTAAAGCAGTGATTCTCAAATTTTAGAGAACAAGCAATAAGGTTGATCTAATGTAGTGTGTATACACACACATAATTATATAAAATATTCTCTTCAAATACCCATTTAATGCGCTTGAATATTGACCATGTTGTGGGCTCACAAATGCCTCAATAGATTCCAAAAAGTCAGAAACTATGTGTGATCGCAGTGGTGGGCAAATATAAATTAATAACAAAAATAAAACAAGTATCAAAACACTTGGTGGAAAAAAAAAGTCCCAAGTAGCTAATGTAGACATCAAAACTACATCTGTAGACTTTTTAGAAATAAGCAATGAAATACTAGACATACACGCTATGGATAAGGGCCAGAAGTGTTATTCAGAGGTAATCCTTACCTAGAATGCTTTTAGAATTAAACAACAAAGGTTGAAAATCAATTATGCATCGCAACAAAAGATAAACGAAAATTAAGAAAATTATAAAGGAATTTATGAAGATTTAAAAAAGAACAAAAGTGTAGAAAATATGTGAATGGTATATCTGATAAATCCAAGTATTTGTTTCTCTAAAACCCAATGAAATGGAGAGGCCAGTTACAAGGTTAATGAAAAAAAAAGAGAAGCATATATTATTAAGAATAAGGAAACAAGAACTATGGGAATCACTATGAAGAACATAAATTTTACTGAAGAGTAAGGAAGAAAACTTGAATAGGGATATACCATGAGGGAGCTTGGGTGTTACAGAGGTATAAAATCTCCCCAGATTACTATAAAGATAATATAGCTCCCCATTTGGAAAAATTAATGGGTAAAAATAGCAAGAAAAATTATGTTTAAAACACAATTAGAGAAACATGAATGTCAGGTACTGAATGCATTCTTTAGTGAAATAATTAATTATGGAAATATCAGTAGAAAATCATCAGGTAAATCCACACTTTTCTCCCTTCATCTTCTCCTCCAAATAAGAAAATAAAGATTCAAATTGTTTAACGAGTGAGTTTTTTAAAACCTTAAGGGCCCAGGCAATTCTTACACTACTCAAATATATTAAGGACATAAAAGAAAATGGAAAATTTGTGAATTTATTCCTTGAGACTAGAAGAATTCTGACATCAAAAACACAAAGTTAACAAAAAAGGATATCCTATACCTTTCATGGAAGACCATTAGAAAAGACCATGAAAGCACATTAGGAAACCTAATTGTGTAATTTATATTATTAATAGATTAAAGGAGAAAAAAAGACCTTGGCAATTTCAATAGATGTTAAAGGGACACTTGATAAAATTTAACATCTGTTCTTGATTGGGAAAAACAGAGTCTAATAAAGTAGTAATCGGTGAGTACTGCCTCACCGTGATGAAGGAGGTCTATCAGAAGCATCACAGACATCAGACTTACTGTTGAACGATTAGAGAGATTTCAGATTTAATGAGGTTCTATGCTTACAAATTAAAATAAAGCTTTTTATGTCAGACCCACCCAATGGAAAAATATAAGAAATTATATTTTAATGAAGAAAACAGTATTAGCTATCTGATGTCAGCTATCATCTATATGTAAATATAAAGGAAATTAATAAACAGCATCTTTTTTTTTTTAAGATTTTATTTATTTATTTGACAGAGATAGAGACAGCCAGCGAGAGAGGGAACACAAGCAGGGGGAGTGGGAGAGGAAGAAGCAGGCTCATAGTGGAGGAGCCTGATGTGGGGCTCGATCCCATAACGCCGGGATCACGCCCTGAGCCGAAGGCAGACGCTTAACCGCTGTGCCACCCAGGCGCCCCAATAAACAGCATCTTGAAATTAAAAAAAAGGTCCGTGAGGTGTAAGCAAGATCAAAATTAAGAAAAAAAAAAATCAATGGCCTTACCCAGTAGGAAAACATTTTAAAAACTTAAAGCATAGAAGAGTTAAAAGCAGGAAACAAAAACAACTATAATGCTTAAGACCCATGTGAGGAAGTTCTAGAACTATATGAAAAGACATGGAAAAACGACGATGAAAGAGGAAAAGGATAAACGAAGTGATCACTGTATAATGGATTCTGGGAAAGTCAGTTGCTTACTCATCAGGGAAAAATGCATCAGTGTGTTACATCGAACACAGTCACTATTTTGCCATGAATTAAAGGTCAAACACTTGGAACAAACTTCCTAAATAAAACTGTTAAAATAATGGGAAAGTCCTATATAAACAACCTGAAAAACAGGAATGATAAAGGGGGAAAAAAAAATCTGAAGATGTCAACATGGTGAAAACAAAAATTGCCATTGTAAATTAAAACACAAAGTCAAAAGTACTTGCAACATAGAAAATTATTATTAAAAAAAAAGTCAGAGGAAAAAAAATACTTGCAACATAGAAACAAGTGGATAATATCACTAACAAAAGGTTTTTGTTTTTTAATCTATAAGGAAGAGATAAGTCAATCTAGCAGAAAAGTTAATTCAAACAGGTGGAAATCCAAATAGCTAATAAGCATATGAATGGCTCCTGCTTTATTCAATAATGATCATGGTCCTTAAAAGTGCAGAGATTAGAGCCAAACTACCTGGGTTGCTCCCCAGTGTTTTCTCCTAATTAGCTGTGTGATAATTGACAAGTTACTTAACCTCTCTGTCTGCGTGTCTTCCTTGATGCAATGAAGATAATGATAATGTCTGCCTTGAAGGCTGTGCTGAGGATTTAAATAGTTTGAAGAATGTGAAGTGAGTACAGTAGAAACAGGACCCACTTACAGCGTAAGCTATCATCTTCATCACCTTGCAGGAGTAACTGATTTAGATGATCAGATTGGTTGAAGCAATTGCATTAAAAAATATGGTAAAGGTTTTTCATTACCAGTAATGATGAAGGACTCTCTCCACTGCTGTTGGAGGGAACGGGACTTGGTACAAGGCTTGCAGAAGGTGCTTTGATAAAATGGGTTAAAATTTAATCTACACATCTCTCTGAGCATTTATATTCTAGGTATCTGTTTTAGAAAGGCAACGGAACCTGGGAGAGATACAGCAATTACTCATGGCCACACAGATGCTAAATGCCAGAAATGGGAATTGACTCTAAGCCTGACTTCCCAGGCCTACCATGGCCCACTGTTAATAAACATAGGAAAGACAATGTTCAGTCTCATTAGTTGGGGGAAAAAAAAAAAAGCACATATTAAAACAACCTGAGGCCATTTTCTTCCTATGAAATTGCTGTATATTAAATAAAAATGCTTGCAGTTGGCAAAGTTGCAAGGAAATGGATAGGCTTATTCACTGAGGCTAGGAGTAGAAATTAATATCACATTTTAGGAGGGCTAACTGGTAATACTTGGCCAAAACCTACAAGAATAGGTATATCCTATGACTCAACCCTTCCACCTCTAGGAATTTATTTTTGGGGATGCATCGTAGACACGCAAAGTTAGCTACACATAAAATTATCGCAGGGTTTACAGTTAAAAATTGGAGATAGTCTTAGTGATTTGCAATGAAGGATTGGTTGTTAATTATAGAATCTTCATAAGGTAAAGAACTATTCTGAATTATGTACAAGAATTAAGTTATTACATTGGGGAATGCTTCCCCTGGTTTTTTTTTTTTTTAATCTAAAAGACAGTGATTAAAAAGTATATAAATTAATATAAGACTAAAAGATATTATTTAATAAGCAATTTCTACTTGTCACCGTTCTTTACTGCTGTCTGATTATTTCATAGCAACCTCTGAGATACACATCATTTTTTATTCACATTTTACAGACTAGGAAACTGATGAACAGAGGGAGTTATGTAACTTGTCCAAAGTTATTCAGCCAATTTGAGGCAGAATCAGAATTTAAACTCAGTTCATCTGCCTCTGGAGTCCCAAATTTTATGCAATACACTACATTCCTATTTTCACAAGATAAGGAAATACAAATGTACATTAAAAACTAGATATGTGTGTTTTCTTGTTTAAAAACATGTAATATTGTAAAAACTTTTTATTTTTTATTTTATTTATTAATTTTTTTAAGATTTTATTTATTTATTTGACAGAGAGAGACAGCCAGAGAGAGAGGGAACACAAGCAGGGGGAGTGGGAGAGGAAGAAGCAGGCTCCCAGTGGAGGAGCCCGCTGTGGGGCTCGATCCCAGAATGCTGGGATTACGCCCTGAGCCAAAGGCAGACGCTTAACGACTGAGCCACCCAGGCACCCCCGTAAAAACTTTGTAAAACCATTTTTATAAATTTTACACAATTCTTATAATTAATATATATTACTTCTGTAAGATAGCTTATATTTTAGAGAGAGGAGTTGATAAATGCTGGCTGGGTACACCAAAGTTTTCTGCTATTTCCATGGTTCAGAGCTGGGTTTTGGTGGGATGGATGGCCTTGGAAGGGAGAAGTGGTGGGATATAATTGGTGAGGGTCTGGGGTAATGAATTCAATGCCATCTCCACTGGCTGGTGGTTGACTTTACATCCAGGCAAATAATAACCTTGTGGGCATTGTAATTTCCCATGCTGTTTGTAACTCATGCCATTGGAAGCACGCCTGCTTCCAAGTAGGGATATGAATGTGAATCACTACCAAGTAAAGAGTATTTAGTTTCCCCTTACCCAGGCACATGTCTGTCCTCTTCACATTTTATTGGAGAGTCATTTTGTCTGTGCCTCAGCTGGGCCCAACTGTTGTAATGTTGTCACATTAAAGCATTTCCCCCTTTGCATGGAAAGAAAAGTGTCTGATTAGTGGCATGCTTGTTTATACCCAAATGTTCTCCACTTTTCCCATGAGGGTCAAGCTGGGGGAATCAGTAGGGCTCTTCAGTTTGGATTTTCCTCTTAAATATATATCTTCCCTCCCTAAACCAATTGATGGATTTATTCATGGATATTGATTCTGATTAGCTTTTTCTGTTGCATCAGTTGGTAACTGGTCACATCAAGGAAATTTATAGCAAAGCATAATAATGATGATTCTTTAAAGGGAGTTCGAGATGAGAAAATGATTTTGTTCCCTGTTCCACATAACTAACGTCTGTTACACGCAGATTTTAAAAAATCCTGTCTTCTAAAAAATGAATGCAGTATGTTTTTGACTAAAAAATAGTTTATTCACCAAGCTTTTAGAAAGTTACTCATAAACATGATGCTAAGCTTTTTAAAGAAGGTTTTAAATTCTTTTAAGTAGGAAAAAAAAAGTTGAATAGTTTAAAGATGATTTCAGGTCAGATTAAAATCTAAACCAGACTATCTTCTCTGTAACTTGTCCTCTGGCTCCAAAACCCTGAATCATTACTCAGAAGCAGACTTCCTGTACTCTTGTATTCACTGGCTAATTTCACCAGGAATTAACTGTTAGCATGCGCTTCATAAAAGCTTTCTGATAGATACATTGTTTATGAAAAGAAAGGGACATGCAAATACCCATTTCCCTGATTGTTGAAGTCAGATTTCTAATTAGATTAAATCTGTATTACTGTTCTGCAGAGATGCCTTCCCCAAAAGATTGCCTAATATCTGTGCTCTTCACCTATGAATAGGCAAGCATGCAAAAATGTGTGTGGTAAGGTCAGTCTGCAAAATTTTCTCATAACAGTAAAGACTATCTATTATTTTATTCAATGACCCTTATCTTGGAGTGAAACTAAATCATCCCAGATGTCAAGTCAAGAAGACTCCCCGGATGAACTTAGAGACCTCCTTTGTCACAAATCGAAAACTATCATTCCTTTTTGCCTTGATCAACAGAGACCTAAAAATTAAGCTTACGTCTTAATTTAAGTGACTATCTCATATCTAAAAGACAAAAGTATATATAGATTCTTTGCTCTAACTTTTCTTTTGGCTGTGGTTTAACTGTCCCGCTATTTAACAGAGGTTTTATAATCATAAACTGCCAGAAATGATTTTCTGTGCTCTAAGTATAAATGATAAACATCCTTCTCTCGACAGGAAAAATGTGGTTAGCTTTCCTTTCCTGTTGGATAGATGTTCTCATACAGCAGTTTGGCAAGTTGGGTGTTACAGAACTTTTTATTCTCTATTCTTGTGTTAGAAGTTCAATTATATAAAGACTGAAAAATGAAAATCTTTTAAAAATACTACCTTTGATTACTATTTCGGTGTTTAATTATAATACTAAATATTCAAATACATTGACCTGCTCTTAACTGAAACATATCCCAGTACAAAGTAAGATATTTCCTCTTTCCCTTCCTCTTTCCCTTTTCCCAAAAGATACTCCTTATGGCAGATAGATTGAGAAATTGGAATCAACCAAATGTTCATCAATAGGAGAATTAATAACTAAGTTCATATTCTGAATATTATATAGCAGTTTAAAGAAAAGCAGATCTGGGGTGCCTGGGTGGCACAGTCGTTAAGCGTCTGCCTTCGGCTCAGGGTGTGATCCCAACGTTCTGGGATCAAGTCCCACATCGGGCTCCTCCACTGGGAGCCTGCTTCTTCCTTTCCCACTCCCCTGCTGTGTTCCCTCTCTCGCTGGCTGTCTCTCTGTCACATAAATAAATAAAAAATCTTAAAAAAAAAAAAAAAAAAGAAAAGCAGATCTGTATACTGCATACCTATTATCAAGTCACATTGATAGATACAAAGTGAGGTTGCAAAATACTGTTTCACACAGGCAAAAAATTTAAATTACTTTTTTCAAGGATTTATTTATGAATATAAATTCTCAATATAAATTTAGGAAGGCTACATGCCAAATTCCTATCTAATTTCTATGTGGGGGAAGGAATTGTGATATTTGTGGAAGTTCAAAGGGACATTTTTTTTTCTGTAATTTTTCAAAGTTTTTTCAAATGTGTAAACTTGCAATTGATAAGTTTTAAGATACTATTATGTGAAAGTACCCAATATGAATAGCCTATGCTATATCTCTAGCTTCAATAACTGATTTAATATCCCTGGGTGGATTCTGTGTTTTGCTGACACAATACTAGGACATTGAAAAAGAGGAAAAGATCATTTACAAAAAATCAAAAACCGAAAAAGAAATTACCATAAAATATATTTTTTCTACTGATACCTCATATTCTTCTGTTGGCCTTTCCTAACCCTTAAGAAATCATGGAAATTTTAAGATAACAGTACAATGACTGTGGGTTGAGGCACAGCCAAATTGGACTGAAGTCAGGTTGGCAAATTGTCATGCTGTTTTTGTATTTATTTCTTTCAACTTTAACACCCACAATTTATTAAGTGAGGCTGTGGATAAAAGAGGAAGCTCAGAATCCTGTTTGGACACCGTTGAGGAAGGAAACCAGGTCTTTATGGGGCACCCCCTTCCTCTTAGCCACTGGCCAGGAAAACCATCTTTCTGTTTAAAACCTATTCAATCTGAGAGGTGGGGTAACTTTGGGAAGGAAGATAACCTCTTCCTTGTAAAGTGGAATGACTCTGTTTCCCTCATGACTTATTCAACTCATTTCCACCACTGTTTATAAGAACACTTGTGCTGAATGCTTGTAGTGACAGCAATAGTCAGTTAAAATATGGCTCAAATTTCATGCCGTCAAATTTCCTACGTTATTTCAAATCTTTGATTATTACAATCCCAAGTGGAGCTTTTGGTTAGTTCAAGTTTTGCAGAGGTCCTTTTGGAGTTAACAGGGATGCTTCTTACAAACCACAAGTTTAATCAATGCATAGACTACTGTGTAATCATAAAAGCGTGAGTGCCCTCGAATCTGGAAAGAGAATGCCTTGGTGGAACCCACATCATTTCCAAAATGGTACAGGAGGTATTTTTCTGGGATGCCTTACATGTTGGGGTCCATTGGCAGGTTAGGGTATGGAAGTGATGTGACCTGCTGGCTGAGAGAGGATATCAGAGGGACTTGTTTATTTTGAAAACTTCTCAGCATTTTGTGCACTGTAAATATCTTTGGATTTTGACCTCAGATTCAGCTACGTTCATGGATTTAATGTGCATTGCTCCATGGCTGTGAAACACTGATCATTTTATTAAAATCAGTTCCTTTATTCATTTCTTAAAAATACTTTAATAACCTCTTTACTTGGGGATAAATTTAGATTTATAGGAAAGTTACAAGGATAATCTAGAGCTCCTATACACCCTTCACTTTGTTTCCCCTAATGTGAATTCTTCACATTGCCATGGTACATTTGTCAAAGCTAAAAAAAGAAAACAGACACTGTGCATTATTGTCAACTAAAGTTTGGTCTTTATTTGGACATTACCAGTTTTTCCACAGATGTTCTTTTTCTGTTCTGGGATCCAACCCAGGGTACCCCATCGCATTTAATCATTTTGTCTCCTTCTGTCTTCTGAATTGTGACAGCTTCCGAATCTTTCCTTTTTCTCATGACCTTGGCAATCTTGAGAAGTCCTGGCCAGGAATTCTGTAGAATATTTATCATTTTTAATTAATGAAAATGTATAACCTCTGGGATTTTTTGAAGGAAAGCCCATGTAAACCTACTAATAATTTATACCACTAGTTTTCCATTAATAACCCTGTTTCAGCCTGTTGACTGTTACTTTATCTTTTTATCAGTTATAACAGCATTGTAGAATTTAAAGTTGATATATGATGGGTTTAATATTTGCCGAATATCTACTTAATCTGTGTGTGCATTGTACAGTCTCAACTTTGCCAGTTCAGTTTAAACCCCCTAGAAAGTTGGTATTTTATCTATTATTCATGACAGATTCGAGATGGACAACCAAATTGCTACGTGTTGAAGAATAAAGATTTAGAACAAGCTTTTAAAGGAGCTATTTACTTGGAGATGGACCTCATATATAATCCGGTAAGTCTAGCTGGGCCAGCCATACCTCCCAACTTCTCTGTACCTAAGTAAAAGATGACCAGCCTAGCGAGACTCAAATCTGTGTAAAATGTTTCAGAAATGTTGCAGCTAGAGAGAGAGAACAGGGTTCTAAACCTCAACTATAAAATCAGTGTGGGACAATCCAGTTTTCAACTGGTATTAATCCCCTTGACCAGTAGAAATGATGGTGTTTAATTCCCAGCACATCCAAATGTCAAGGAAAAAACAAAACAAAAAAATAAATAAAAGGAGAAATTAGTTTGTTAGCTTTATTTCCAGTAATCTTCTCCAAGGCCACAGCTGGTGGTCAGACAGAGGTATTTTCAAGCCCCTGACATGTAATTTACTTGTTACGGTCGATGTCCTGCTATCCACCACTACCAAGAGAAGTAGTTACTCATTTGGAAACCACAGTTAAAGGAGGAATTTTTAAAACCTATCTTCAACCTTTAGTTTAATATAAAATATTTAAATACTCATTCGCCAATCTTTAGGTATGGGCATAAAATCTGTTTTTTTATAGCATGGACTTATTATGTTTAGTTCTGTCACATATTTCTTGCATAAATATTACCTCTAAAATAATATCTAGTTTCAGGTTTGTTTTTTTTTTAAGTGGAGATCTACTTTAAAGATACAGGACAATCTGAATATAGAATTTTCCAGTCTGTTTTTTTTTTTTTCCATAAAATCTTAACCTCAGTATCTTTTTAGGGACTGACCTTTATCAAGGCTTTCTAGAGCAACACGAATTTCAAGTCTTCTGGTCCATGCTTGGATTTCAATGATTTATATGATAATTGATTAAAACGTGGAATTATAATAATGGGCAAAACTGGCAGAAACAAGATTGGGAGTTAGCGCAGATGATTCTCGGTAGGCATGTGACTTGGTTATTGTGAGCTGAGCAGACATTCCTTAGCATGCAGAGACGTGGCCTACTTAGCTGGGACCATGCATATGCCATGGTATCAGCGGCAGGTTCCGGAAAGGAAAAGGAGAGCTCAGGTTAATCCAGTTAGCGGTATAAATGAATGTAGGGTAATGGAGCTTTTACAGTAATTATAAGAATGGCAGCCATTTAGTGGCCACCTACAATGGGCCAGGCTCTGACATTATTGCATTTAATCCTCCCAATAAACCTGGTAAATAGGTATCATTAATGCCATTTTATGATGAGCAAATGGAATTAAATAAGAGAGCTGATTTACTAATAAATGAGTGAGTCAGCATACAGATCCAGATCCTTCTAATTCTGCCGAGTCCTATGCTAACCCACTTCTTGTTTAGTTTATTTAAGAAAGGGGGGTAATCAGAAGGGAGAATGAAGCATGAGAGACTATGGACTATGAGAAACAAACTGGGGGCCTCAGAGGGGAGGGGGGTGGGGGAATGGGATAGACTGGTGATGGGTAGTAAGGAGGGCACGTATTGCATGGTGCACCGGGTGTTATACGCAACTAATGAATTATCGAACTTTACATCAGAAACCAGGGATGTACTGTATGGTGACTAACATAATATAATACAAAAACATTAAAAAAAAAAGAAAGAAATGATTCATAGAATCAATGGCAGGGACGTTTTTCTATTTTTTGTCTCCAGTCTGGGGGTGGTGGTGTTAATTCCTAGGTTTTCCCATTGAGTTCCCTTTCCCTTCAAGGAAATCCTCTGTGCGTGTTTACTACCGATGACCCTTCATGTCCTGTTTCCTTCTGGCAAGCACTTGTATTTAGACCAGGCACACAGGTAAAACCTGAGTTTTAGGGAAGAAAGCTTTACCAAGCAAATATGTCAGTTCTGTCATTTTTCATTTGTCCATCCGACGGAGTGGAGAGGGACTTGAATTTTTTTCATTGAATTTTTCTTCAGGACGGTGATTGGGACAAGCCAGGAAATCTCTCTGAACCTCAATTTCTTCCCCATAAAATGGGTCTCAAATGACTCATCTACTTATTTTTCCATAGACTTGAGAGGAAATGAGATTCTCTGTGGAAAGATGTTTTTATAAGCGGGAAACCAATTTTCATAGACAAGGTGTTTATTATTGGTGAAAATTGTGCAAAACCTTGATCGGAAGGAAGTTTTACTTAGAAACTGGTTCAAGTCTCCTGAACCCAATCTCCACAGTGGTTTAAAATACCTCCATTGATTTGCAAAGTGGGTACAATGCTCTTGGAGTCTCCTGGATCCAGTCTGACCTACCCAAGTGTGCTGGTGAAATGAGATCCCCGGGACCACATGCAGAGCCCAGGGGTGTCCTCCAAAGCTCTGCTCCCTGCCAAAGGCCTGAGAGTCAGAAGATATTGGTTTCCACATTCTTCCCAGTCCTGAACAAGAAAAAGAGAAGAATGAAGTCCATTTAAATGCTGCCCTCCCCCCTTTTTTTAAACAATGATGTCTTTCTAGGTCAAAGCAAGTATTAGGACCTTTACTCCCAGAGAAAAGCGCTTTGTTGAAGATACCCGCAAGCTATCCAAGAAGGTAGGTGGGTAGGTAAACGGGCTCCTGGTACACTCAGCATCGGAAGTGCTTATTTGTCCTTACTTCGCATCTCTCCCCACCTCCCCCTTTCCCTTCCTTCCTTCCCCTCTCCCTCCCCTCCTTCCCTTCCTTCCTTCCTCCCACCTTCCTTCCTTTTTTCCTCCTACCATCATTCTCCTCCTCCTCCTTTTCCCTCTTCCTTTCTCTCTCTCCCCTCTCCCTCCCTCTCTCTCCCTCCCTCCCGGTCCTTCTCCCTCCCTCCCTTTCCCTCCCTCTTCCTCCCTGTCTCGCTCTCCCCCTCCACCCCCTTCTCTCAGCTTCTTCCCATCCCCTTTCCTTCCTCTGCCTCTCTCCATCTGTCCCACAACAAGGACCTCAGGCAGCAGGATCAGAAGGAAAAGACTGAAAACATCGATGTTGGATGAAGTAGAAGGTGTCAGCCCTCCATTCACTTCCTGAGCCATTCTATCAAGGAACATTCCTAGTGTCAGCCTCTGTAGGCTCTCTGACTTGGCTTGGTCTGCTAGCCTCAGTTAGGGCCCTTTCCGCCCCTGTCCTCACAGGCTCGCAGGGAGTTTTTCTGCCCAGGGAGGCCTTAACAGCCTCAGCCCAGTGGCCCTTACTGGCATCTAGCCTCGAGGTCCCCCACGCTGCTCCGACCACTTTCGTATTGTCTAAATGTTTGGAATGTGTTGGCGGTTTACCTCACTCGGAGTTCACTGTCTCCCTCTGCCTGTTTCCCTTAATTCCTCTCTCAGTTTAACAAAAAGGGATGATCAGAGCCCAGAGGGGAAGTTTTGCATTTTTTTAATATGACCTTTATGTTTCTTTTCGGAGTCCCTCCCTGTCTTGTTCAGAAGCAGTCCAGGATTTCACTCTGTACCTATTGTCCCTCTTCAGTTGTGTAACAAAGAACAAAGTGTCCCCTTTTCAAAGTGTTTATTACTTCCACCACTTCCTGTGGGGTGAGCAGCTGTGGGTGACATAAAGCAGTTAAATATAAATGCATCTCCTCATCCTTTTGTTTCCCGTGAACTTCTGGGCACACTTGGGAAAGGCCTGGAATGTCTTCTGAAGGGAGCATCGCAATGGTTTGTTTTGGTCTGCCATAACATTGAGTGTAATATTTATTTGGCGTAATCTGAGTAAACGTCTTTTAATAATATTATTATTATTATTATTATTACTGCCTTGTGCCCTATTTACTTGAAAGGTAAAACCTGAGTCGAAATAGGTGGGGTAGCTGCTTTGCAAACAAGTTGAAATGAATCTGCCTACAACTGGGAGAAAAGACGTGTCCTTTGCCAAGCATGACCTCTGCGTGGGATGGCTTTGGGCTCTGAGATCTCCAGGGGACTTGGGGGCTGAGATCCTGGGGTCTGTGTCTTTCACGACGGTGTGTCTGCAGAGTTTTATGCTTATGAGGCAGGTACTTGAGGTCACTTACTATGTGGCAGGCACTTTCAAAGGCCTTCAATTTTCTTTACTGTCTGCAAGGTGAATATTAAGATCAACCCCATTGTTTAAGACAAGAGAGGTTAGGAAACTGATTGGAGGTTGCACAGCTAGGAGGTGGGAGAGCTGGATTCTCCTCCCAGAATTAGACTTTCCTATAGACTTTTTCTTCTGGACTGCATGAGCTAGAATCCCTGTACATCTAGTTTCTACAAAAATCCATCCATTTCCTTCTTAACTAAACAATATAGACTCTCTCTCTCTCTCTCTCTCACACACACACACGCACACACACACACACACACATACACACACACACACACACACCAAATGCCCTGTTCCTGTAGCTTTTACCAGCTCGGTTTTGTCCTGGATATTATTGAAACAGGCTGTTCTCCATCAAAAGAGCTACAAAGTACATTGTATTTTTTTCCTTCTATGGATGATGGTGTTTTAAAAAGAATTTTAGAAGAAGCATTAGGACTTTTCCTTTCTATTATTTTTTTTTAATTGGCAGCTATACAAAATATAATTTAAATGACTGAGCTGCCTGATCTGAAGAGAATATTTGGAGTATTTAAATCTAGTTCCTTCTTTTTCATTTTTTTTATTAGATCTTATCAAGGGATATAGACCGTGTGAAAAGGATCACCATGGCAATGTGGAATACAATACAGTTCCTTAAAAGCTGCTTCCAGTGGGAATCCACGTTGAGAAGTGTCATTGCGTTCGTGGTAAGCCTTGATTTTATGTTCAAATTATTTGCTTCTGAGTCCCAAATCCAAATGCAGATGGGTTTTATTTTACTGACATGAAGCAGAGTAATACACATTCAACGTAGCTGAAGTTCACACCTGTAAGGAGACTTGAAAACATAAATGGTAACCATTCATCTTTCTGAAATATATTACAGCATAGATGAATAGATATCTTTCTAAGACTATACTTACATCAGATTTATCCTTGGAAATCCCTTAAATTACCCAAATCTTACCCATGTACTATCTCTCAGTAAGTTTAAGAGACCTAGGTTCTATATATTTGTAAAAATTTTTTTTCACTCAAAAATGTGTCTTTATATACGGCGGTTATTGTTATATTAACTGTGTCTGTATAGTTCCTCCATTATCTATATTTCTCCCCCTCTGTCCCAGCGAATGCGAGTACTTCTTGAAAAATGACGGTTGAAAACTCACATGATGAAATTGCTTTAATTTATGTTTTAAGTATATCTTCACAAACTTCGATAAAAAACATCGATTCATAGCAAGCCACTTGAGTCACATGACAAGGTGACCCAACACCACGTAAGACAGTGACTAATGTGCATGAGATGTACTCTTCCTTCTCTCTGACAATGCTGGCCCATCCTTAGGAGCGAAATAAAATCACAGGATCTCAGAAGACCTGCAGGAGATCTCAGAACCACCTCAGTGAACCACCGAGGGTCCAGGAATCTTGTCAGGACTTGAAAGTTAGTGCAGTGCCCTCACCTTACGGCTCTGGGCACCCTCCGCCATTTGTAAAACGACTTGTTCTTGATGAGATTGGTAGTGTCAGGCATGGAAGGAGAAACCAAATCTCTCAACTGCTAATCTTGTCCCTTTTTTTTTTCTTTTATCATGCCATTAATCTTTGTACCGCGCAAAGAGCACAATAAGGCCTAATAGGATGTGTGAGTGGTTCTGAGTCATGATCTTTGGTAAATCATGAATCTTCTGTCTATGTTTTTTTTTTTTTTTTACTGTCCATGCTCTGTCCTACCTCACAGGCACATCGTCATTAAAAATTTGTTAAAAAAAAAAAAAAATCAGCCCAAGATGTCAGTGAGTTCAAGGTCACTCCCATCCTTATTCCTTATTCCACAAACAAATGTATCAGCTCTGCATGAGGCTTTTTCTTTGCCGTGGAAAACATTCTGTTTGGTTTCATTAATTTTAGATTTTTGTTGCGTCAAGAAGTAGAGGGCCGTTGATGGCTGTGACCTGGACTTTTAATATACTTTTTCTTTGGTCTGAAGTTGCTAAAAACAATTGGCCTTCGTAAAAACATTAATAAGAATGCTATTAATCCATAGCTGTCTCGTCTTGGCATTTATTCATCTACTTCCCTTTCTTACAACGTTCTTCTCAGCTGGGAGCTTCATGCGTTGGCTTCTTCTTCAGCCTCCCCACCTCCGCTTCCCACCTGAATTCTCTTCAGAAACTTTCCACGGAATGTTCTCTTGTGATTCTGGGCAAAAGAGGAAAGTCGGCACAATTGGTGGCTTCTTCCAGTCAGCACCCCAGCCAGGCCCTGTGAGGAGGAGAGGATTTCCTCTTTCTTGAGCTCGATTTCTGGCACGGTGATTTTTAGAAAAACAGAGCTCCGTTGCACTGGCTTATGTAGGAGAATGACAGAAATGATTAATGGGCTGCCGGCCTGATCTGAAGAAAGATTAGAACAGATGAATAGAAATCGGGTGTCTACTAGAGGGGGCTTCGAAAGGGAAAGGGAGCTTTGGCAACGGGACCACCGTGCGGTCCCTGCATGCGTCCGCCCTGAGGGCACCACGCCGGGAAACACGCTCCTAGGCTGGCAGACATACGTAGGCGGCCACTTCATCCTCTCAAATCACTGTGGCCCACAAAATGGAAGAAAAAGGTGGTGCTCTCCTTGCTGGTTCCCCACAGTGTGATTGTGCAAGCGTTCGTGAGACTGGGGGAGTCTCCACTGCATGTGTGTATTTACTGGGAGACCTTTCCCACTGGACATCACTGAAAAAATGCAGTCAATTAGGAATGATACATGCATGAACCTTTTCTCCGAAGGGACTAGAATGAGGACTGCTCCCTTCAAGGCCTTTAGTTTTCAGTTTTAATTGGAAATGCTGTGTTCGAATGTTTATCTCATGTCTACTTTGACCAGCTTTGGCAGATCTCAGAGATACTACAGATAGAGACAGGTGGTTTCTCCTCTCCCTAAGCCGATACAGTGTAATCTTATTAGAGAATGTTTTTGTGACTACGATCATCATAGCCATTCCAAACTCTTTCCGTTCCTAAAGCAAGAGTGTACAAAGGAAAGGTACTTTTAGGATAAAATAAAACTATGTATATTAGTCTCCCTTATTATATTGTAAGATTACGGATAGCCAAGCCTTCATTTTTGGGGAGAACATTTTGCTTTTATGCCTCTTGCCTATATACTTCTGGATGTTAGCCCTCTTTACAGGTGGGTAGTGTCACGCACTGGTGTGGTACTGTGTCCCCGACTCGGTGGGACCCCGTTAAGGGTTGTCTTTCTGCAAAGCATTGGATCCTCAGGTGACCTGGGCCAGAGAAAGGAAGGGCTCCTAGGATGCTGAAGCCCTGCTTCTTCTCTTCATTGTTCCACTGTGGAGAGCGCCGGGTTTGTCACTGGTGGTTCAGCCTGATTCCTGTGATCTACCGAGGACAGGATGCTGTTACCTGTCCCTATTCACTGGCGTGACAGTTTGTTCATGCTTCGTCCATTTGCCTTGGCGTTACGGGGGCGGAAGAGTTTTGTGATGGTCTGAAGCGAGGTGTCAGTCCAAGGTTTTACTAAATAAGAGGGACTGCATTTGAAGGCCTTTCTATATTCGCAAGTAGGATAAGTGGTATCTGAGGGTTCACTGCACAGGTGTGTGAAGAACCATTTTTGGTGGGCTAGTTCCCAGTGGGGCTTTGCCTTCCCCTCGAGGTCCAGGAAGTGACTCTAGAACCTCAAGATAAGGGCAAAGCTATAGTAATTTTTTTCTTATGTTTTGTCAGATAATATAAAATAGCCAATTAACATCATGTCAGTGTCTCTATTTTCAGATGAGACAAAGCATGAACACTGTAGGATCATGGCTGTTCATTTTAGACTTTATGAAAGAAAAGCATATGTTTTCGAAGGATTCCTGGGGGTGTGTATACATATATCAAACTTGTTGAAAGCAGGGTTCAAGACAAGTGGCCTATAAAGATAGAAGTCCACATCGTGTCTGGTCAGAAGTGGGTGGACAAACGTGGGATTTTTTATCTTACTAGACTGTCCAGGCGTAAACCCCTCCGATGTGGGATTAATTCCCTCTCTACTTACCCAGAGTGGCTGTATTCCCAACACTTGGAGAAGAAAGTTGTCTTTAATTCACTGACACGTGCTATGTGAATGCCGCCTACAATATTGAATTCGTTGTTGTAAGAAATTCAATTTGGACTTTTTCAGAGTGGTCGAGTCATTCCGAATCATTCGTCTACAAGCTCGGTTTCTGTTTTGTTAGCATGACTATGGAAATTTTTGCTCATGTTGTCTCTTGAGTCTTTCTCTTTCATCCAGATTCTAGATATTTTACTGTGCTGCATTTTCTGAGCTTGGCTTGTTATAAATTAAATATGTGTATATTTTCTTTTTTCTGCTCAGAGAGTCCTATTCTCAACTTTTCCAGCGGGAAAACAAATTAATAGGAGATGTCAGTTTATTGACAGAGGCCAAGGGTAACTAAAAGTCATGCCTAGAAGAAGCACATCTGGGTATTTCCCTGTGAATGGATTTGTAATTACACGTGGTGTTTCATAGACCTGCACATGGCCATTGTCAGACACAGACTTTCACCTCTAAGGGTCTTTAATAGCTCATGTTTCAGTGCTGACTGTGGGTCGGGCGCTGTCCGAAGCCTCTTGCAAATGTTACCTCATCTAGTTCTCACCAATACCTGCTGATGTAGGTACCGGTTATTACCTTCTTTGTACAGATGAGAAAAATGAACCCATAGAGGTTAAATAGAGTGTCAGGGCTCATATGCTTTTAAGAAGCACAGCTGGGATATTAACCCAGACCATCAGGCTTTCGAATCCATGTGTTTAACCATTGGGCTGTACTACCTGTCACTGATGTTCAGAATCACAGTAATTGTGGTCCTGGTATTTAATTAGATGATAATGACTCTAGGGACAATGACATTGGCCATTTCAGATATGTATTTAGATGTAATGAGTGGGAGTTAAGCCTTTTCCAAGATGCTTTGGGGGTGGGGGGATACCCTCATCGTTTGGGTGGGAATAATTCATGGTTGTTACATTCACAAGAGATGGAGCCAGGACTAAAGAGGCATAAGGTGGAAATGTCTGTACCATCCCTGGGGACCAGCCCAGACTCTGGGAATCACATGCACAGGACATCCTTGGAATCTAGCTTGATGGTCTGGAAAATCTCAGTGGCTGGTTCCAGGCTGAGCCCCAGATTGGAGACTGAGTTATTTTTACCCACTTTGCAGGGGAAGCTCTTAGATGATGGAGAAGGGTTTTCAAGGGGTGCATGAAGGCTGAAAACAGCTACGTGAAAGGGTCGTGGATGGAATCTATACTTCTGCCAGATTCTTTTTGAGAATTCCAGGTTGTTCAAAATAAGGACTAAGAGTAGAGACAAGCACATTTATCTATCCATCTACATTAATGCATTCCTTCAAAATGTCTTAACAGCTATCAGAGAGAGAGAGACCCATATTTCTAGTACATGTGGGGGAGTGGGGGTACTCTATAGCCCATCCCCATGTTTTGGTACAAATACATTACTTAATGATAGTTAAGATGAATTGGATTTGTTCTCAAAAGATAATTCTGCACTGTGATGTCTATACTGTGGAACCAGTCATCTACAGGGGGTTTTTGTGTGTTTGTTTTATTTTTCTGTTGGGTACATGTATTTTACAAACCCCAATACTGTCTATGAAAAGACCTAAAGTTACATTATGGCATAAGTGAATTATTTTTTTTTTCATATGACAAAAAAGCATTTACTTGACAGATGGCATCATCAGAAGATTATTTTAAACACCAAAGGTCTCCTAATGCTGTAAAAAAGGATTGCATTTTTTTTTCAATTTTCCACTAGTCTTTCAGGCACACACCTATTGCTTCAAGGGAGGCAAGTCTGTGGGGCATTGATGGATTCCTTATTTTATTAGATTTTTACTTGGACGTTTGATGTTAAAAAGTAATCTAAATCTACCATATATCAATGGGTATCTTCATAAAGCTATGATTTTAACATCTGTGACTTTTTTCCTCAATTTTTTGAGTGTCAGAAAATGAAGAATTTCTTCTTCAGAGTCGACAGGGCCTGCAATGTGATATATAATTTAAAGCATCAATCAACCTTCCCTCCTCCAATAAGGTTAAAAATACAGTTCCCCACTTGCTTAGTGAAACCCCGTATTTAGCATACATGGAATTCTCAGCTTGTAGTGATCCTGGAATGTTGAGAAATGTGAAATGATTTCACAGCAAATTTATAAACCACAGCACCAGTGACAGAATGGACCCTTCCAACCCACATGCCATGTGTGTGCGTAAACATAGACAAATACACACACACACACACACACACACACACACACAAGCAAAGGTATTTGGGAAATAGCGAAGTTTCACCATGCAACATTTTGTGAAAATCGTTTCGTTAGCATTTCATATGAGACCTTGAGGATTGCTTCTGCCCATGATGCATTCTGTGGTCTAATGAATGTTCAGGTTGAATGTGCTTTGCTACCAACGACAATGCTAACGGGAATTTTGTTTTTAAATCAGTCTCTTAAAATAGTGCTGGTCCATGTCTTCTTGATGCTTTTGATACTTATGTGTTAACTGTGTCTAAAAGATTTACTTCTTCTTTAAGTTCTCTCATCAATTTATTCACAACTAGATGCACCTGCATTTCATTAAACATTTGGTGGCTGTTTCCATATCCACCAGAAGTCAGTTCTATGTGCAAAACAGACCTCACTCCCTGTTCAGTAGGTGTTTGCGCAGTTGGAGTTCAAGATTAACAGTATTTCTCTAAAGCTGAGAAAAAAATCCAGTTCCAATAACCATTTTGTCTGGAGGAGAAGATATTTTTTTTGACATTTTAAATGCATCCATATCTACTTGTGTGCAAAATGTATAAATATATTGTGTAAAAGGCTTAAAATATTTGACAATTTATTGTTTTATTTAACATTTATAAGGCGATTTCCCAAATCTTCCTTTTCACAGAGGACTACATAATATACCTTCAAAAATATGTTAAAGGGTTTTCTCAGCATTTTTTTTTTCATCAGAACAATCCATCATCGCACATTGTGATTATAATTTTTACAACATAATTGTACCTTCTATTGACAACTTCTCAGGCATTAACTAATTATGCCATTTAATAAAATTACAGTAATTGCATTAAAAGATTATCTGTTGAAAATTTAAAAGGACACTCTTAACTATTCTAGCATATTTTCATGTTTATATTTTCAACTTTATAATTGAATTGCACTTTCAGACAGAATCATAGCTATGCTGACTGAAATCAGTTGGTATTTTGGAGTGTCCCAATTTTGACGAGTAAGCATTAGAACTTCATTTTTTTTTTTTTTTGTATTATTCCTAGAAGAGCATACATTGCCAGTCTTCACATGGCCCCATTAGATAAGAAGTGAATGGTTAACTCTCACTTTTGTATGACAGCTGCCAGGTCTATATGGGAATGCTTTCGTCTCTACCTGCTGCTTCCTCTGTGCTTTCTGGTGGGATACACTGACACACATACTCGTTTTCTGCCTTCTGTGAGTTTTCTGGTTGGGAGCCATTGTCTTTTGCAGATTCTCAGTGAATTCAGTCTCATTCTCTCTACTGTCCAGAGATACCCTACTGTTAATTTCAACTTGGTCCTGAGTGTAGGGTCTTAAATCTTAGAGAAAGAAGAAATCTGGAGGTCATGTCACTCCTTGACCCAGCCAATGCCCTCTTCAAGCTTGCCCCATTCATTCCCTCCCTCGCTTTCTACAACCATTGTTTGTCCAGCGTCTCAAGCATAGTTAGGTACTGAGATACGAAGATGAAACTGTCACGCTAAGTCCTCACCAGTCTCTTATCTGCCTCCCCTCTTTCCCCATCTCTCTTCATCCCTCTCTCCCTTCCTCCTTTTCATCCATCTACCCCTCCTCCCAGCTTCTCCCAGCCCCCCCATTTCTCTTGCTGCACCCCACCCCCGCTTCTTTCCACTGCCCTCCTCTTATAGTTGAAACCACAGCAGTGCCATTTAATGATTAACGCACACCATACGAAAAATTAAATTTGTCCTTTGGAGATCAACTTAATACACATTAGAATATTTTAAAAATATGAAATCGGCTACAAATGTGGGTGGAAATTATTATCTGATCTCACTATTGGTAGGTATGGTGTTGTTCTCCTAACTCAGAGAGAGGCTCGCTAAAGCAGGTGCACACACACGCATGTGCATAGTTGCTGCTTCATCACAGAGGATGACGTGTGAGGACTTGTGGACGACCTGTTCCAGGATGGGGGGGGTGCAAATCATTGTATTATATGCCATATATTAGTGTTCGAGAGTCAGCTATTCCTAGGGCTGTTTCATGTGCATAGAACCACCAAATACCAAAGCATGCAGCTCTGTCTTTAAAGCTCTGAGAATACTCTTCATGTTCAACCTAGTAAATTAGTTCTTCACATCAAAAATGGAGGAATTTTATTTCTATGACCTAATAGTTCAGGTTAATGTGAAACACTGAAGACTTATTCAGTGTAACTTAGCCATATGTTGGAAGGATTGTTTTATTTATTTTTTTTAAGATTTTTTATTTATTTATTCAACAGAGATAGAGACAGCCAGCGAGAGAGGGAACACAAGCAGGGGGAGTGGGAGAGGAAGAAGCAGGCTCATAGCTGAAGAGCCTGACGTGGGGCTCGATCCCATAATGCCGGGATCACGCCCTGAGCCGAAGGCAGACGCTTAACCGCTGTGCCACCCAGGCGCCCCTGGAAGGATTGTTTTAGGACAGTGTGAGCTACAGAATGTCAAAGGTCCCATCTTTTACCTCTGCATATGTCCTTATGGTTTATGTGTTGGGTACACAGCAGGCTTCTAATCTATGCTTCTTGGAAGAGTGCTAGAACCAGTACAAACCATCTGTTAGCAGATACTGCTTTCTTTTTATTCTAACTCCTCCTCTGGCCATGACAGCCTGTGGCCCATCAGAAGGTAAAATCCGTAGACAGCCTAACAGCTTCATCATAATCTTGTCTAATGTGCATTTTTCTAGCTTTCTCTCGATGTTGCCCATCCAGAGGGGTGGTGCTGATCTACAGCAAAAGGGCCAAAAGGCAGCCAGCAGCTGGAGAACCAGGGGGAAGAGGAAGGGAGCTGGCAAATCTCTAACCCAATCAACAGCCCCTGAATGAGGGGGATTTTATTTTTGATTCTTACAGAGATGAGTGCTTTTCTCCCCCCCTTCTCCATCTGTTTCTATATGTGACACCTGGATGTGCAAACATTTTGTATGATGCAAAAATAAAAAAAAATCTAGAAATAAAAGAGAAGGAGAGGGAGAAAAATCACCGGTGTGTGTGAAAACAGTTATAACCTGTTCCCTGCTTTTGGTCCGGACCTGTTGAAGAGCCGTGATCAGCAGCTGTATTTCTGGCTAATTTGATACTGCCTTTTTTTCTTTTTTTGGTCCGAGCTTTGTCATTTGTTTCAAAGCTGTCATTTTTATTAGTCTCTCTGGCTGATCTTTGGGGCTCCCCATCAGGTGGCGTGTGCTCTCCGTTGTCTGGCTGGGCTTGGCAAGCTGATGGCCCTTTTATTGCCATGTGCAGTGCGGGCGTGCTTGCCTTAGCCTGTAGCCTGTAATTAGACCCACTACAGGCGACAGTTATAGGAGAGCCTGGTAATCATTCTAGCCGCCTGATCTGATGTTTATGGAGAAAAACCTTCTTTGTGGTCTGGTGAGGGTTTACTATGCTGTATTGTACTTTTTGCCATTTGATTTATGACTTAGGAAGTTGTGTTTTGCTACCTCTCCTCCTCTCTCAGTGTTGTGTCATTGGCTTTTTAAATAACAGCTAATTTGGGGTGGGGGGAGACATTCAGTGGCCTGATATTCCAACTCTCACTTTGATTTAAAAAGTTGCAAAGACAATTAAAATCCAATTCAATAGGTCCTCATCTAAGCCATGTTTCTGTACAATGTTTGCTGATTTTTAATCTCACTGGGATTTTCTTATAGCCCAAATCCATATATAACCAATATATACATAACCCAAATCTATCTATCTATCTATCTATCTATCTATCTATCTATCTATCTATCTATTCTGGCCCTTTAAAATGACTTTTCTATTTCTGAGCAAGCTTTTTAAAATTTTTGTTTCAAGTTATTGCCAAAGATGCTTCATTTTGTCAAGGAAAAAAAAAAGAAGAAAGAAATGCACTTCTTAGCTCACTAGGTATTGAAAACAACACCCTCATGGCTACTGTTTTAAGTCTGGAAAAGCATGGAGCTATAGAATGTTACATTAGAGGGTCCTTCATATTCAGTAAAGTGATTTTCCCAAGGCCTCCTGGCTTGTTAGAACAGAGGTTGCTGCTCAACCCCTATACACTTGTCTAGTATGTGCTGTTTATGGTCATGAACTTCACAAGTATGGTTTTAGTTCATGAGTATGAACTATGTCTACACGATAGCCATGAATTATGTTCTTAAAAATAAAAAACAACATTTTTCCTGAAGTCTTACATTTGAGCAATATTGTATATGTCTGCAGACCTGCTACTCATAAGGGTGATATGGCTGAGAGGAGCAAAAGTCTCGAAGTTACTTCATATGCATCTGGCTGACCCTTCTCTTGCAGGGGATGGATCCTTGTTTTCGTTTCATTTCTTTCTTTTTTTTTTTTAAGATTTTATTTATTCATTCGGTAGAGATAGAGACAGCCAGTGAGAGAGGGAACACAAGCAGGGGGAGTGGGAGAGGAAGAAGCAGGCTCACAGCGGGGGAGCCTGATGTGGGGCTCGATCCCAGAACACCGGGATCACGCCCTGAGCCGAAGGCAGACGCTTAACCGCTGTGCCACCCAGGCGCCCCCATTTCTTTTTTTTTTTTTAATTTATTTATTTATCTACTTTAGAGAGAGAGAACGAGCATGCATGCGTTGGCGTGGGGATGTAGGGTAGAGGGAGAGAGAGAGTCCCAAGCAGTCTCACCCCGCCCTCGCAGGGCCCAAGGAAGGGCCGCTGGGTGGATTCCAAGACCCTGAGATCATGACCTGAGACAATGTCAAGAGTTGGTCACTTAAACCAACTGAGCCAGCCAGGCACCCCAGGTGATGGATCCTTCTAATCCAAACTTTATGTTGATAGTGACGAAAACATGAATATGGTGATGACGATGGTGATGGTCTGTGCTTTCGTGTTGAAGCTTTGACATCTGCTCTTAAAACTTGTTCTTTATTGGGTTACAGTAACACTTAGCAAAATACTATCTAACCTTTGTCTTTTGTTTAAAGAGCAACAAAACCCTAGGTACGAATTTGCTGTTACTTTCTTCTCTGGTCTATTTCTTCTCTGCTATAAGCCAGGTATATGCAGTTATAAACTTTTTTTGTAAACTGTTCCTTAGAAAACCTGCTGTCCTTGGAAATCATTGAAGTCCTCATCATTTTGGTAAGGAAAATACTATAGGCTAAGTTTCCATCAGAATTTTAGTTTCCAGAATTGGAGAATGTGATGTGTGCTTTGCTGTTTAAAAAAAAAAAAAAAAAAAAAAAATGGCTGCCTGTGGCCACAGTCCCCTACACCTTTCAGTAAATTTAATTTTGCATTTTCTTGGTGATTTTTACATGTTTAATAATATATATTGTTTCAAAAGATAAATAATTGATACCCTAGAAATTTAGTGCACACACACAGGCGTACACAGACACACACACAATAAGAGGAAGAGGAGGAGGAAGAAGAGAAGAAAGGAAAAGACGAAAAGAAAGAATGGCAAGAGCCTGACCATTGCTTGGCTTTACTTAAAGATAGTCCTGCAGGTGGCGATAGAAACTCATAAATGGTAAAAGTCCAAGGTAAATTTCTGTGGATTGCTTCTTGGGGATTTTAATTTCAGCAATTTATTTTTAATTTAATACAATCATCTACAAGCAGAAATCATTATATTAGTTTAAAAAAAAAACTCAAGTTTTGGCATTGCGTAATCTCTTTTTATGATAATTTACTCAGATATTCTATGGCATGTTCATCTTTACGCACAAGGGATGAGATCCGAATTAATGTGAAGTTGGTACAGATTTCCTAGGACAACAATTTTAAGCCTGTTTTCCCTTTTATTTTTAATTTTCTTAACTGAAGTTGTACGCCTATGCCATTGGTCAGGGTTATTAAGTCCTTTGCTATTGTACTAAATTGCTCAGGCATAGTGCTGTGTGTGTGTGTGTGTGTGTGTGTGTGTGTGTGTCTGTACACAGATACACCTTCTCATCAGAGTATTAAATCCAGTCGGTTCCAGAGGGCATTTCCTTCCTTAGCTAATTGTTCATGGTTACCTTTAATCTGAATGGAATCACGAATTCCTTGAAAGCAATTTTACCCAGGGATTAAAAACATAAACAATTTCTTTTAAAACATTAGAAGATGCATAGTCGATATGGTAACATTTTTTCCAGTTACTTTCTTTATTTCATTTTGAATTTTAGGCAGTGTTGAAGCAAAGTTAAAGCATTCAGTAGATCTTTCTTTATTGCTAGTTAAGGTTCAAAAGTTCTTAAATTGCTTTTCGTGGGTATATATTTTCATCTGCCATTTTTTCCTTCTCAAGTTGGGGTTTGCAAATGCTAACTCCAAAGTGATTTGCTGAAACATAAAGCTAATATGCAGCTCTTCTCTTTTCTTGCAGTCTCATTTGAAAAACCTTGGCAGTACACATTTTCAAGGGGGAACTGCCTTGATTCTAAGAAAATGTAATTATTTTACTTTACATGCTATAGGCTTTAAATGCTAAGTGTCATCAACAAAGCTGTGATAGTCTTGAGCAAATTATGTCAATTTCGGCCTTTGTCTCTCTTGTGAACATTTCACTAAGTCTTGTGATAAAGTTCAAAACCAATAAGGTCTTGTATACCATAAGCTTGGGTACAGAATTTCTTATAATGGAAGGGGGAGGAAAAGAAAAAAGAACAGAAAAGAAACCTTCTAGCCTTCTTATATTCTGTTTCAATTGCTATTCCAATTACTCATGAGGGAGAAAAGTGGAAAGTAAGTCAGAGTCTCAGAAAACCTATTTTGCTGTCTTTGTATAAAGAATATTCAGTTCTCTGCTCTGTTAGCAGCTGACCAAAATCTAATCCATTAAAAAATATATCGTGGTAAGCAGTTCTTGAAAATGTTTATAATAAATGGTAAAAGCCAAGCTTCCACTGTGAGATTAGCAGTTGGAACAGGATGTGTTCATCAGGAAATAGGTTATTGCCTGACCAGTGTGTCTTGCCATGTGACCTGCAGGACAGATGAAGATTTAAAAGCTTGGAGTGCAAGGAGTTTGATTCCCCCCTCTTTGCTTTCTTTTGCATATTACAGTACTGTTTATCTCACCTGGAATTTTTTTTCAGTGAGTCGATTCTGAAGTTCATTTTATAGACAAAAAACATCAAACGTTTTGGAGGTTACCCCCCTCCCTGCAGCCCATGCTCATCTAATGACCCATCCATATTAATGCAACTACGGTAGTCTCCCCTTCTTCGCAGTTTTGCTTTCCATGGTTTCGTTACCCGGTGTCAACTGTGGTCTAGGAGTAGAAGACCCTCTGTCCGATGTCTGTCAGAAGGTCACTAGTAGGGGCGCCTGGGTGGCGCAGTCGTTAAGCGTCTGCCTTCGGCCCAGGGCGTGATCCCGGCGTTATGGGATCGAGCCCCACATCGGGCTCCTCTGCTGGGAGCCTGCTTCTTCCTCTCCCACTCCCCCTGCCTGTGTTCCCTCTCTCGCTGGCTGTCTCTATCTCTTCAAATAAATAAAAATAAAATCTTAAAAAAAAAAAAAGAAGGTCACTAGTAACCTAGCACTCCGTCCCATACAAAAGATATTTTGAGAGAGGCCACATTCACATAACTTCTGTTATAGTATGTTGTTATAATTGTTCTGTTTCGTTACTCGTTATTAATCTCTGTTGTTAATCTCTTACCGTGCTTAATTTATAAATTAAATTTCATCATTGTATGGGAAAAACACAGCATATAGAGGGCTCGGTACTCTTTATGGTTTCAGGCAGCCACTGGGGGTCTTGGACAGTATCCCCCGCAGATAAGGGGGGAACTACTGTAATTCACTTTTACAGAACAGACTTTGTAGCTTTAAAAAATAATAAGAGAATTGTGAAAGACTATTTTCCAGAAGTCTAGACTCCCCTCCCACCCCCCATCTTAAAGATACAGGAAATACGCAGAGGATTAAGGTGATTTTCCTGCTTTTGCTTGATTGCAGTCTGGTCTCAGACCTAGTGGACAGTAGTGCTTATGAATAATGCCTTCTATGTGGATGATACCTATAGTAACACACGGAGTGACTAAGAGATCAAATATGCTGGCTAAAAAGCCTTAGGGAAGCATTATGTGTC
This sequence comes from Ursus maritimus, assembly GCF_017311325.1. NCBI lineage: Eukaryota > Metazoa > Chordata > Mammalia > Carnivora > Ursidae > Ursus > Ursus maritimus. The sequence continues at coordinate 14,099,231 of NW_024425230.1, read as the reverse complement.
TGAGGTCTGATCTATTGTCTGGGAGGTCGGAGAGTGTTAATGCACTCTGCAAAGATTACACTCCCTCTCTAATTGCTCCGACACTTCCTTAAAGGATTTAAACAGTCAGGAAAGGTGACGCTCCTTGTCAATTTTTGTCTTCTGCCTGCAGTTGAAGTTTATCTGTCTTTCCACTGAGACCACTAGATCAAGTAACCCAGCCATTGTCAAAGGCATAAACTCTGAATTAAGAGTGAAAGCAATGAGAGATGTTATTTACAGCTCCATTATTACTTGCTCTTTAAATGCTTTGCATTCCATTTCTAGTGTTTACATTGTGAAAATGACAGCATATCCGTGTTCAAAATGGGGGCTGAAAAGAGTCTAAGGCTTCACGTTGATTTTTGATCAGATTTGTTTTCGTAATCTTTTCTCAATGCCGTAAGGCCCAGTGTGGCATCTTGCATTTAGGTTATTTCCATTAAAGACGTGGAGGATGGTGAACTTTAGCATTTCCTCTGTGCTGCTTGCCCCCCTGTGCCCCCAACACACACACACACACACACACACACACACACACACACACACACACACCATTCTGAAATGTTTATCCTGAATTAGGCATTTACAAGATTGACCCACCCGAAGGACCTGGTGACTTTGTCCAGACCATCACTGTAAATTTCAAACGTTGTGCAAACACATTTTTAAAAAGCTCTCTTCTGCATTAGAGAATGCTTCCTCGATCCTGTGTGTCCAGGAGCTGATAGAGTAAATTTTATCAGAGACTATGTCTCTTACGTTGCTTTGATTATAACTCAGTATTTTGAAAATGACACTGAAAAGCTTAAAGGAAGGTGTTACCCGTTCTTCCATCACAGTAGTTTAGGAAATATTGGGGATTTGTATGTTTGAGCAAGCATATTGAGTCCTTAACTGCATGGTGTGTATAGCTGTAGGAGTGGGGAGGGCAAGCTTGCATTTCACCCTGAGCAGTTTTTACCCACTATGCACAACTGCATCACTGAGAGGTAAGAATTCGTCTCCGATCAGTTCAAATCACTAATATATGTGGCTTAGAGCCTACAATATAATATTTATGTAGCTTCCGGAAGAGACTTGGGAGGATTCCCTATAATTCAAGATGGTAGTCTGAATGATGGGTGTAGAAGGATTTTTTTTTTTTTTTTTAAGAAATCCTTGTTTGTCCCATGGGATTTTCACACTTTTCGGCTGACGGCACTGTATTTTACTCATACTGTATAAAGCTGTCAGTGTATTCGTTATATGTGTCTCCTGAAGCCTCGGAGCAGATGACAAGAACAATTGCTAGAGGGGAAAAAACACATTTGAATCAACATCTTCAGAGCAGAATTTCTCTGGTGTCTCCTGTTCCTGCTCCTACGTGGACTGTCCCTCGCACTTTCCTGATTGCATGCTCTCTCACACTGTTGGTAGATTACACTGAATGTTTCATCTGTATATAAAAATTAAAAATTCAAACTAAAATCTGGCCCACATGAAGAACAGGCCCTTTGGGCATATGGTTCATTATGCATATTCGTTTAATTACTAAAACACTTGGGATGGCTTTCCTGCCCTTGCTTTCAACTTGCAAAGCTGGATCTCTTCTGTTGCACAGAAAATGTAGCACAGACTTCTGTAGGAGAAGAAAAGAAAAGAAAAAAAAATAGAGCCTTTGAAGAAATTACTGGAATTCACCAAAAGGAAGTATGATTCTCGATAGGAAGCCAATGGAAATAAGGATTTCTCTCTCTCTGTCTCTCTCTCTTTTCGGTCTTTTTCCTCCTCCCATTTCTACCATTGCCCCTGAAGGCTGGTTTTACTGTGGTTAGTTTATATGAATGCAAGCAGGGCGGGAAAGCAAGACTAAGGATTCCGGTTTCAAGTACATTCCCTGTGAGGGACTCGAGTCTCTCGATGAAGCTGGCTAAGTTTTATTGGTTAGAAGGGGACTACTCTGAAAGTGTGACTTTAATTGATTTTTCAAGGCAAACAGGTGGTGATGGTTTAGACATGCCCTAGCCTCAATGCCACTCCTAACCTGGGGCTGCACATATGATAGCTTTGTTAAAATATACAATCTCCTGGCTTTGCTTTTACCTGAACATCTGCCTCTTGGTTTTTAAAGGGCCTTTTAAAATATTTTCATTCTGTGCTTAAGTGGATCATATCCTAGAAAGGCTGGAGGAAGACTTTATTTTCTGTTCATGTCATCAAACTTCCTATTTTTGGTTTGAAATGAAAGGCATTAAAATTCAAGCAGCATCTTTAAATAGGTTCATTGTTGTTTCAGGGATTTTTGTTGTGGTGGTGGTTGCTTTGGGCACATTTATTTACATGATGCAACAGATTTTGAACATAACAGGCCAAAAATTGAATTTGTCAGTGCTGGGTTTTGATTTGAACTTTTATTGTGGGGAGCGAAAGATTGAGTGAGTGTGAGAGAGAGAGAGAGAGAGAGAGAGAGAGTGTGTGTGTGTGTGTGTGTGTGTACGTACTTAAAGACCCTATTTTGCGTTCCTTCCTGGTTTATAGTGATGTCTCAGTGTCGTAGCAAAGCTCTCAGGATCCTCCCGAGAGAAATTCAGGACCCCTAAAAGCATGTTTCAGGGAGAGGAGGACCCAAACATGGCTTCATGCTTGTGTTTGGTGGCAGGAATGTGTGGCTCGGATGTAAGCGGTCTTCCTTTTGATGAAGAGAATAGGTAGGCTATCAGAGTAGCAGGAGACCATCTAAGGCATTCTCAAACAGATTCCTAAAGGGTTGTACTTTGCTTCTAAATAGCATCACTCCCTAATCACTCTTGGAGGCTTCCTAAATTGAAGCACCTTAGTCTGTTTTCAGCACACGGAATATGTACAGAGCTATTGCAGGCTTAATGTGAGTGGATTGCAAGCCTCCTTCTTTTAGTGCCAGAAATAAAGCTACAGGCAGAGTAACTTAATACAGTGAACTGCTTTACTTGATCACTGCACTAATGCTAATTAGATACACTTGCTTTATTACCCAGAGCGATTTTTTCCTGTATCCATTCTGATCTGATCTTTCTATGAACATGGAGTCAGTCGTAAGTGTGAAGTTTAAGCTTTTTGTCACAATTGTAGCCTGATGTTCATGGGACCAAAGTCAGAGAACACTTTTCGAGAATGCTTTGTCCACTGACAGTACAATTAAAGCCCCATCTGACTTCTGCCATGAATGGTGCACCCTGTGCCAACGGTTACGTGTCTGAAATAATATTTATAGGTACATGTAATGGGATTTTTCCTTGACCCCTTCAAGATACCCAGCTTTATGGGGAGTAAATAAAAGTGTGAGGATTTGTCCTCCTTTCCTTTAATCAGAGCAGAGAATATGCTGATGGCTTTGGAAGATATATTTACCAAAATCAGCCTTTCAACTGCTCAATTACCAGTTTCTGCAAAAACGCGTAATGAGAAATTTATTGTTTGGTTGTAGACCTGAAATTATGATCATTCCAGGAGGAAAAAGCTGATAGTTGCAGCCCATTAGTTGCTCTCTTTCATTTAGTTCAGTGCTTTTCTACTTTGCAAACTAGTTGCTCTGCCTTTATGAGTGGTGTAGGGACTTTTATTGGGCCACAGGCGATCGTCTGACCATTTTCTGTTTATATAATATCATCAACAAATGTAAAGTATAGAGTGGCCAGTAGCATGATACAAACATGAAAGTGATGGGATTTTAATAAATGCTTCATATTTCAAGGGGGGAAAGGATTATGTATTTAGTATTTGGGATGTATAAATACAGGTTAGAAGCATTATTTTCTGTTAAAAAGTCCCGTAAGGGGCACCTGGGTGACTCAGTGAGTTAAGCATCTAGCTCTTGATTTCACCTCAGGTTGTGATCTCAGTGTCATTGGATCGAACGCTATGTCTGGCTCCGCACTCAGCGTGGAGTCTGCTGGAGATTATTCTTTCTCTCTCCCTCTCCCCCTCCCCCAGCGCTTGTGCTCTCTCCTTCTCTCTCTCTCTCAAATAAATAAATAAATCTGTAAACAAAATGTCCCATAATACATTCAAAAAGGGAAAATAAAAGTCAACAAAAATTCCATGTCTAGAAGAATATAGTCTAAAAGTCTCCAATTTATAGTTAATTTTAGGATTATATGGACTTTTGTATGGACTTCTAGAACCAGAATGGAATTAGCTACATACATCCATGGAAATGTCCATATGTTCTTTTACACAGAAAAGTGTTACCGTGAAATTGGAAGTTTGAAAATTATACATATTGTTTATTCTGGCAGTCACAGAGGATAATAAAAATCGGAAACATGTAATTCAGGTGTCCTTCTGCAAAAGTACTGGGGGCAAATTTCCAGTTAGGGTTGTTCCCACATAAAACTAGAACTAGTTGGTGGAGTTTTGTCTTTAAGAGATAAGGTGGGGGCGCCTGGGTGGCTCAGTCATTAAGCATCTGCCTTCGGCCCAGGGTGTTATCCCGGTGTTCTGGGACCGAGCCCCACATCAGGCTCCTCCGCTGGGAGCCTGCTTCTTCCTCTCCCACTCCCCCTGCCTTTGTTCCCTCTCTAGCTGGCTGTCTCTCTCTCTGTTAAATAAATAAATAAAATCTTAAAAGAAAAAAAAAAAAGAGATAAGGCAAGATGCCCAGTTTGACGTTTTCCCCCCAGTGGACTGACCAGACCATTTTATGTCATGTAGAAATAGTCCAAGACAATGTCAGATGAACACTAGAAATGGCATATTTCAATGCTCAAGGAAATATATGGTTAATGAGTCTTGATTCAGATAAGTTTATACATATATATAAACTTATATATACACAGCAACCAGAGCATGACTTGGATGTACGGGTTGAGATATGAAGTTTTTATTAGAGGACAGGGGAGAAAAGGGAGGGTCAGGGCAGGGAAGGGCATTTCAGTTCTGGGCCCGATCAGAGTTGACATTTGCCAAAGCCTGTCTTCCATGATGGTTTTCTCTATTCCCCTTACCTTTTCCTAAGCGGAGATTAGATCAGGAGGAACAAATTCCTTCCTAGACCCTTGTTCTTTCCAAAGGTGTGGAATTCACTTTCTGGCCAGTCTAGACAGCTCTCTCCAATTTCCCTAGGTATGTTCCCCCTTTCACATTATACTACTTTATTAGTTTCCTGTTGCTAGTATGACAAATTACCATATATGTTAGGTGGCTTTAGACAGTGCAGATGTATTCTCTTACAGTTCTGGAAGACAGGAGTCTACCACAGGTCTCACTGGCCTAAACTCAAGATGCTGGATGAGATGCATTCTATTTTGGTGGCCCTAGGGGAGCATCTTTGTCCTTTCCTTTTCCGGCTTTCTGAGGCTGCCCATGTTCCCTGCCTCATCGTCCTTTCCTCCAGGTTCACATCCAGCAAGGGCACATTGTGGAGTCATCACATGGCGTCTCTCTGGCCTTGCTTTGCCCTCACATCTTTTCCTGGCTTTTTTCTTCTGCATCCACCTTCCACTGGTAAGGACTGACCTTGTGTTACACTGGCCTCAGCCAGGTAATCCATGATGATTGCCCTATGTTAAGGTTAGATGGTTAGCAATCTGAATTCCATCTGTAACCTTAGTTTCCCTTGCACTGAAATGTATTCACAGGTTCTGGGGACTAGGACATGGACATCTTTTGGGGTACCATTATTCTGCCTACCACAACTAGGCCCTTCATTGCAATCCTTCATTTATGTTGCTTATCTGATGGATAAGGATTTATGAAGCAAGCATTGGCTCCTTGCACAGGAAGTAATTTAGTGAGGCATACATTTGGAAGGAGGGGAGAGGTTATGGACTGTGGACATTTCCATCAGAGAGTGGCTGGGAGAACTGCAGTTACAAATATACCAAAGTCATATGTTAGCAGCAACTTGCAAGATTTCTGGTATTTGCTTAGCTCATTTGGCTTCCTCCATGGCTGCTGATGTATGGCGGAGGGCTTTACATCTAGGAGGAAGCTATGTGCCTCTCCACACGGTAGATCTTAGATATAAAAACCCCAACAAGGGGAGGAATGGGCAAGCTAATTTCATAGGCCAACCCAAAGGGATGAGGAGACCAGGAATGACTCTAAGAGTTGTCCAGAAATCAGAAGTAATTCCTGATGAGTAAATAAGTATAACCAGGCATCAGATCCATAGTGTTTCCCCATGTGGCTTCCCACAGTTCATCAGAATCCATACCATGTTTAAAAAACCAACAAAAGCCTATATTATTTTTTAAAAAAGATTTATTTATTTGAGAGAGAGATAATGTGAGTGGAGGGAGAGGACGAGAGAGAATCTTCAAGCAGACTCCCCACTGAGCATGGAGCCCAATGCAGGGCTTGATCCCATGACCCCAGGATCATGACCTGAGGTGAAATCAAGAGTCAAACGTTTAACCTGACTGAGCCACCCAGGTGCCCCCAAAGCCTATATTCTTTTAAAACATCCCTGAGCATCCCAGACAGAAGTGATCTTGCCTTTTCTCCTGGGCTATTGCAGTTCCTTCCTAAAAGGTTTTTCTGTTTCTTATTTCATTACTCCATTCCCATAATTAAGGGTACTCTGCTACCGAAATTATCTAATTAAATATCCGATCCTGTTATTTTTGTGTTTAGCTTATAATCACATCTTCAACCTATTACCATTTCATACAGGTCTTTCCACTGACTGGCCCCCACTTTGTACCCACCCTTATCTCCAGCCCCATATCTCTATGATCCAGCCCAATTGGTTGTCTTACCACCTCTAAGCAAGGGAAGCCTTAAAAAAAATTTTTTTTTACCACTGTCATGTCTTTTCCTTGTGCTTTCTTTCTCTTACTAAAGAGAAGGTCTAAACTAAGCACTGTCCCTCTCTAGCATTGGGAAAACACAAAGGAATAACTGAGTAAACGTCTTCTCATTGAACGAATGAATGGCCAGAGTGCTTTTCCACAGAAATTAGTGACGTAGAGACCAACAAGCCTTATCTTCCAAGTGGCTTTCTTCATGCTTCTATTACTGTCTTTTGACTTGGGTGCAGTCATTCATCTGCTTTAAGGAGCATGGCAGTGATGATGACTCCTCCCTTCCATCATTGCCTTGAGTCCTCTCAACAGGGCTTGAGGCAGATCCTACCATTCTCATTTTACAGACGGAAAAAGGTTATGCAATATTTCCAAGAGCACACTGCTAGGATAGAGAAAGCCATGATTTAGAGCCAATCAAAGTGAGTATGTCCCAAGCACCACTAAATAAATGCTTAATGTTAGAAAATGTAATCACCTCAGAACTGTTGAAAATAACACAACAGGAAAAAGTACAGCGTGGTCGTTAAGAGCACTCGGCTCCACAGTCAAACTCAACCACAAAATTATTAACAAATTTATTTTCTCATTTAAAATGTCCTTTTGATTACTGTGTGATCATATATAATGATTTACTCTGGTATTTCTATTTACAACCATATGTAAGTAAGACGTGATCAGAAATTCCAGGTGTGTGTGTGTGTGTGTGTGTGTGCGCGCACGTGCATGCACGTGTGTGCATGTGTGAGTTTGAGATAGTTTATACTGGTAGCTGCTGGATGACAGAAAGTATCTTATTCCTTTTTTAAAATAGAAGCTAGTGCCCCATACATAATAAACACTCCATGAATGTTGGTTGAATGGATGTTTGAATTGGTTAATCAGTTCAGCTGTTTTAATTGATTCGGAACCTACAGTATATTTGCCCACCTTGACTTTCTGGGGATTGATGTAGACTGGAAATAAACCACTTGCCAGAACTTTCTCCTGCTCACCCACACACAAATGTTCACCTGGGGGTTGCTGCCCTTGGGGGTTATTTGTCATTCATGCATCTGGAGTATCTCAGGTTTTATCCCCTTGCCTTTGTATAAAGCCATTCTTTGGATTCTGATTTAGGGCTTCCTGGTCTGCCCTCCAGACCACTACAAGCTACCCAATGTTGTGACTTCACCCAACCACAGTGTTGGGTGACAGGTTGTTCAAATGCAAAGGATTCGGTTAGACTTTTAATGCTCATTTTGACTCCTGTTTCAATTCAATAAATCTTTGAGTATCTATTACATGCAAGACCATCCTATGTTTTATAAGAAATACAGATATAAATTATATATGCTTCAGGATTTCCAAGAGTAAAACTTGAACAAAATGACCATGATGCCAGACAAAATACATTTACTTGGTATTTATAGAACCAATTATAAGGCATTATGAAACACTGGGTAACATAATGGCTTGTTCCAACCAGGGCAACCAGTGAGAAAGATAAAAAGAACATTCCTAGGGGCACTTGGGTTAAGGCACTGAGAAGGAAAACATAGGCAGTTTTTTTAAAAAAAGAATTTATTTATTTGAGAGGAAGAGAGAGAGAACGCATTTGCACATACAAAGGGGGGGGGCAGAAGCAGGCTCCCGATGAGCAGGGAGCCCAGCGTGGGGCTCAATCCCAGGATCCTGGGATCATGACTAGAGCTGAAGCCAGCCACCCAACCTACTGAGCCACCCAAGCGCTCCCACAGGCAGTTTTTAAGAATGGTAAATTTTTGTGCCTGGAATATAGAAAATATGGTAGAAGAGAGTCCGAAAGAATAATAAATATAAGTTCAGGCCCTATTTTGATTCGATGCCCTTGAAAAGCATACCAAGAGTTTTAGACTCTGTCTCTAGAGAGTGGGCAGATATAAAAGGCTTCGAGCAGGAGTGCACCACAATAAGAACTAAGCTTTGGGTTATTACTTTGGCTTTGATGTGAAGAATTAGAAAGTAGAGAAAAGTATTATGATTAATATATGAGTTAGAAGTGTATTAGAGTAATCTGGGCCAGAGGTTGTAAACTGGCAAATAATAGGGGCCATATTTGGTCCACTGTGTGTGTGTATGAGAGAGAGTGTGTTTTTTTGGTTGCTGTCTTTTCTCTTTTTCTTCTTTATTCCCCACCCTGGCCTTCCTCTTTTTTAAAATCAGTTCTTTGTCCACAGCAGTTGTAACCAAATGGAATGGTTGCTTGGGAACCCTCAACTGCATGCCTTTTGAAAGCATTCCTAGGTCAGTGCAAAATCATACCCTTTTGTTTCTAGTAGTATGCCACCTGCCGTAAAAAAGAAATTAGTATAAAATATATTTGTATATACAAGGGAGTTTATAAAACTATACATCTCTGTGTACGATTTAAAGAATAACAGTAAGAAACACCTATGTGCCTATCACCCAACTTAAAAATTAAAAATTCCCATTATCTTAGAAGTCCTTTATTTGCCTCTTTATTCTCTTTATGATTGGATCCTTCTTCATCCCTCACCCCCAGAAGTAATGGTGTTACTGAATGTTGTATCATTCACTCACTATCCATTGTAGGTTTGCCACCTTTGTATCTGTCTCTGAACAATGTAATTGAATTTCGTCTGTTTTTTGAAGATTTTATCAAAGCCATCACATAATACGTTAATGTCTTACTCTGTGGCTTGCAAACTCACTCAGTATTGTTTTTGACATTCATCCACGGGGTTCATCTTCATTCTGTATGACATTTAACTTTAAGAGTAAATTATTACTGTTTTTTTGTTTTGTTTTTAGAGAGAGAGCATGCAAGCTGGGGGGAGGGGAAGAGGGAGAGCATCTTTAAAGATTTTATCTTATTTTTTTAAAGATTTTTATTTATTTGTTAGAGAGAGAGAGCAGAAGCAGGGAGAGCAGCAGGTGAAGGGAGAGAGAGAAGTAGACTCTCCACTGAAGAGGGAGCCCCATGCAGGGCTCAATCCCAGGACCCTGGGATCATGACCTGAGCTGAAGGGAGACGCTTAACCAACTGAGCCACCCAGGTGACCCTTATTTTTTTATTTTTATTTTGAGAGAGAGAGAGAGAGAGGGCATTTGGGGGAGAGGCAGAGAGCAAGGGAGAGAGAGAGAAAATCCCAAGCAGGCTCCACGCCCAGCACGGAGCCCAACATGGGGTTCGATCTCATGACCCTGAGATCATGCCCTGAGCTGAAACCAAGAGTCGAATGCTTAAGGGACTGAGCCACCCAGACGCCCCATTGAGTAAATTATATTTATCCATTCTACTTTAGAGAGACATTTGGATTGATTCCAGGGTTTTTGTTGTTGTGTTTTTGTTTTTTTCATTTTGTTTTTGGCTATCATGAAGAATGTTCTTGAAGATACTGGAATGCATTTCATCTGGTGGGCACATGCAAGAGTTGAGAGTCATGGCTCGTAATGTATGGTACCTGGACAGCAGCATCAGCAGCACCTGGGAACTTTGTAGAAATGTAATTTCCTGGGCCCCACCCAAACCTGCAGAACCAGAAATGCAGGGGGCGAGGCCCAGCAACCTTTTTTAAACCAGCTCCCTAGTACTTCCCAAGTACCCCAATGTTTGAAACCCACTGCTCCCAGATTCATACCCAGGAGTGGAGATACTAGGTTTATCTCATCTGCACATTGTGTTTAGCTAATGCCAACCATTTCCCAAGTGACTGAACTTCAGTTATCAAATAAAAGTTTATCCTTGTTCTGCATGTTGGAAAACTCTTGGGATTCTCTGACTTTTTAAATTTTATCCATCTGATGTGTGAAGTGGTACCTTGGTGTAGTTTTAATTTGCATTTTCCTCATTACAAATAAGAGTCATATGTTTGGGGGCCTTTGTGCTCTTTTTTAATTCTTCCTTACCCCCTACCTTTTTATTGATTTATAGAAGTGTCTTATATAATCCAGATAGAAATTCTTTGTGAGAAAAGTATCTTTTTCAAGTTTGTGGCTTATTTGTTCACTCTATATTAACTTAACTAGTGATGAAAAAATTCTTGTGTTGCATGTCAGATTTATCAGTTATTTTTTCTGTGGTTTATGCATTTTGTATCATTGAGGATTGTTCCTTATCCCAAAGTCATAAAGATATTCTTTAATTTTTTATGGTTTTTTACATTAAAGATTTTATTTATATATTTGACATAGACAGAGAACACAAGTAGGCAGAGCAGTAGGCAGAGAGAGAGAGGGAGAAGTAGGCTCCCTGCTGAGCAGAGAGCCTGATGTGGGGCTCAATCCCAGGACCCCATCATCATGACCTGAGCCAAAGACAGATGCTTAACCAACTGAGCCACCCAGGCGCCCCTACATTAAATTTTTAAAGCTACTTTTGATTCCATTGTTGTATTCTGGCTATCCAGTTAATGTAGTTCCAGTTCTTGACTCTTCTACTTTTTTCCCAGTGATCTGCAATTTTCAGAAAGTCATAGATCAGATTTCCGTACGTGGGTGGGCTTGCCCATTGGTCTCTTGTCTGTACCAGTAATGTTACACAAACATCATTTGGCTTTAGCGTGGTTCTAATTTGTTTTTCATTTTCAGGAATGCCTTGGCTATTCTTGGCTTTTTGCCCTTCCACATAAGAGTTGAAATTGATATGCTGTATTCCACAAAATTAGAACAAGACAAAACCAGTATTGAAAAATAGTCACACTCAAAATTAGCAAGTTAACTGTCAAAATCAAGACATTGAAAAATTACAGCAAAATGAAGCCAAATGAATTAGAAATAAAAATAAGGGCAAAATCAATGAAGTAGAATACATGTATAGAATAGAAGGGAGTATAAAATTAAAAATTGTCTCTTCAAGAAACTAATAAAATCGATTATCTTCTGAAAGTTTTCAACGTACAGAGTAAAGGCACAAGAAAACAGTATCTGGTATTAAAACGAGAAAAAACCTAGATAAACCAGAGATTAAACATAAGAGGATACTATGAAATCTTATGCTTAAAATGTTAAAAAAAGTATGAAATAGATAAAACTTGTAGGACAACATATCAAAGTGACTGGAAAAGAATGAGAACTTGAGGGACCCTAAAACCATTAAATAATTGAATCGGTAGTTTAATATCTTTCCAGAAAGCAAAATACAAAGCCCAGGCAACTTTAGGAGTACATCTTACCAAATTTTCTAGGAGCATATAAATCCTCTCATACATACATTCCTTCCAATTGTCCTCTGGCTCTTCTCATTTTTCTGGAAGAGTCAGTTGTCAGTTTGATTGTAGTTCATTGGAAGGACGTGCTCCCCCCTCCACCCCAGTATCTGCCTTTCAAACTTATTTTGGTCACCAGCTATGTGCAGTTTTGCTCTGAGGTGCCTACGTGTGGTTTTCTTTCTCTTCATCGTATTTGAGGTTCTTTATATCTGTAACTTCGTTTCTTTTATAAATTTTGGGAAATTCTCATCCAATAACATTTATAGCTTTTTCTCTATTCTCTCTTTCCTCTCTCCTCCTGGATTCCAAATTTTTAGGTGTAAATTAAACTTTTCTCAGTGTGCCATGTGGCTTTTGTACTGTATTTTTTTTAACATAGTTATTCATTTTCTACCAATACACCAAATCATGAATCTTCTCATTTCTATTCTGCTATTAAATTCATTTTGTGAGTTCTTCCTTTCACATATCCTTTTTTTAAAAATTTTTATTATTTTTTTATTTCTAGCTTTCCATTAGATTCTGTTTAGGAGATCCTAGTTCTCTGCCGAGATTCTGCATGCTGTTATCCATTTTCATGTATGTAATAATCAAACTATTTTAATATTCATATCCAGTGACTCTAACATCTAAATCACCTGCTTGTCCTGGTTGTCTGTTTTTCTCTTGATTTTTGGTCTTTTTTTCCTAACCATGACTAATTATTTTTATTAATACTGGATAAGATGTATTAAAATGTTATAGGGGATAAGGGACTGTGTTGTATTCCACCAGAGAAAATATAGAGGAGGCGGTAAGGGTCTAACAAGTCTGTATGATACAATTAAGGTTGAAATGATCCGAGATAGGATTTCAAGCATTTTGAGGATGAGTCTATTTCTAGTTACCCCTCCGCTTAGTGCCTAGTCCTTCAGGTGTCTTAATAAAAGCCTATCGTGTTTCTGAGAGACCTTGTTTCCTACTACTCCTTCACAATCAGTGAGATTGCTGAAAGCTTTTAGTTCTTACTTTCTGCTAGGTCTCAACCTTTCACCATAAGCATGCGTGCCTTAGAAAATGGTAAATTTCTCAGGAGAAATGCATGGAGAATGTTGGGCTTGAATCTCTCCTATTCATTTTGTCTCTCAAGTCTCAGCTGCCATAGTTTCTACGTATTCCAATTTTTAGCTCCCTAGATTATTAAAATAGAAGCAAGCTCTAAGCTATTACTCTGTGCCAGAGCACTATGTCATCCCACATAGTGAATTGGCAAAAACAAAACAAAAGGAAACAAAGAAATCCCTGGAGGAGATAAAGCAGTAGCAAGCCAAGCTTCACGCCATTACATTTGTCTTCCATTCTTTTTTTTTTTTTTTTAAGATTTTATTTTATTTATTTGACAGAGAGAGAGACAGCCAGCAAGAGAGGGAACACAAGCAGGGGGAGTGGGAGAGGAAGAAGCAGGCTCCTAGTGGAGGAGCCTGACGTGGGGCTCGATCCCGTAACGCCGGGATCACGCCCTGAGCCGAAGGCAGACGCTTAACCGCTGTGCCACCCAGGCGCCCCCTTGTCTTCCATTCTTGATCTTGTCTCCGTGGACCCTGGGTGCCTTTGTTGCTCTCAGAGGTCTTCAACCAGAGTTTGTTTATTTGGTATATTATCCAGTCGTCACAGTTGTTTTTGGGGTTTTTGTTTGTTTTTGTGTGATTTCTGTTTTTTTGCAGGAAGATTGAGGTAAATCTTTCACTTCATGCTGAAAAGCTGAAGTTTATGTTTCTCCTTAATACACAGGCTTAACATGAGGGTGTCTTAGAATTCTTTAAATCAAGCCATACCACTCCCAATCTATGGGTTTTACTGGCTCCCCATTTTAGTTCTGGATTGTCTTATTATACAAAAATTAGCCTTTTTTTGGGTAAGTGAATGTTTATTTAGATTGGCGTACACATTTATCATTGCTTTTGAGTACATACATCCTTGCATTCAGCCTTTGGACCAGGAACAATTTTCCTTCTCTTTAAAATAAATCTTATGTACACTTTCACCAGGGTCTTTTGGTGATGAGCACTGCTGGCTCATATATTTCCAAAAATGTCTTTGTTTTACTCATAAGATAATTTGCTAGATACACTATTCTAAACTGAAAGACTGAAATTTAATATATGCTATAGTGTCTTTTTGCTTTCCTTGTTCCACTGAGATACAAAGTCACTCAAATTGCTTTTTCTTTGCAATTGAGCTATTTTTCTCTCTTTAGTTGCTTTTAAATGTTTCTTTTTTTTTTGTTCCTGGTGTTTTTCAGTTCTACTATGGCATTTTTAGGCCTAAATTCTTCATTTAGGATGAAGGGATGTAAGGATCCTTCATTAGGATGTAAGAATCTTGTCTTGTCCTTTCTTTTCCTTTCTTTTCTTTTCCTTTCTTTTCTTCTTTCTTTCTTCCTTTCTTTCTCTTTTTGTTTCCTATATGGGTATCTTTATACAATTTTTCAAAATTCTCGGGCATTTTATCTCCGTATATGTCTTCTTTCCCATTCTATCATTAATTCTTTCTCCCCACCCCGAACATCTTCTCCTTTGTATCATCCCTATCTCTTAACTTCTCTCACGTATTTGTATCTCTGTCTCTCTTGTCTACATTCTGAATAATTTCTTTGAAATCATTTTGCATCTCACTAATTTTCTCTTCAGCTGCTTCTAATCTGTTAATCAGTACACTGATTTGTTTAAATTGCATCCTTACCACTTTATATTGTTCCTCACCAATATCCAGCTCAAATTCCATGGTCTGCCTTTCAAATAATTTCCTTTCCTTCTCTACCTTCATTATATTCAATTAGAGCCATAGGTAAGCACAGCTATGGAAAAACACATTTAGTGCCTCTTGACAAATGTAGTACATTTCTATAATCCGTTCTCCTTTCCTCTCTTCTAGATTATGTTATAATGTCTGTCCTCAAGCACCAATTCCTCCTCCCTATCCTCACTCAGATCATGACATTGGTTGACATAAGTGCCCTTCTTCTGCTCACAGCCCTTCAACAGCTCAGCCACTCCCTTAGAATAAACTTCAGAGACCCTACAGCCCTGGACCAGGCTCCTCAAGACTGACTCCTGTTCCCTTCTCACTTCTGTTCTCTTTCTAAGTGTCTTACTCACTCTGCTTCAGCCACAGGGGTGCTTGCTGTTCCTTGCACATACCAGGCATGCTCCCACTTTGGGACCTTTAGATCTATTAATCCTTTTGACCAGAAACAACTGAACTGGATTTTCACACTTCCTCCAAGGACTTGGCTCACATGTTGCTCTCTCCACAAGTCATTCCCTGGTTGCCCCCACTTATAATTGCACCCCTTTATCTGTTGCCTCATATTCCCTTCTTTTCATCCCTGCTCATTTGGTTTATTTTCACATGCCAGTTTTTATCATCTGATTTATAATATATAGTTTGCTTATTTATTTTACCGATTTCATCCCTAATCCCCAAATACAATGTAGGCTCTATTAAGGCTGTTTTGTTACTGCTGATGTTGTGAGGGGTGGTGATTGGTTTGCTGGTTTTGTTTAGCGTTGTGTCTAAATCAACATGGTTCAGCTCTTTTCTGGCTGGAACCATGGAGGATACAGAGAGAAGAAAAGGAAGGTTCCTGCTGTGCCAGCAACCCTTAACGGAAAAAAAAAAAAAAAAAAAAAGCCATTTCACAGAGTTGAAGATCACGCATCTGAGTAAGAAGTTTGCCCAAAAGATGCTTTGAAAGACAAAGAGGAAGTTTATCTATGAAAAAGCTAAGCATCACCACAAGGAATATCGGCAGATGTACAGAACTGAGATCAAATAGCTAGGATGGCAAGAAAAGCTGGCAACTTCTACATACCTGCAGAACCCAAACTGGCGTTTGTCATCAGGATCAGAGGTATCAGTGGTGTGAACTCAAAGATTCCAGGATTGTGGAACCATATATGGCATGGGGGTACCCAAACCTGAAATCAGTGAATGAATTGATCTATAAGCATGGTTGTGGCAAAATCAACAAAAAGTGAATTGCCCTGGTAGATAACACATTGGTTGCTCAGTCTTTTGGTAAATACGGCATTATTTGCATGGAGGTTCTGATCCATGAGATCTCTACCATTGGAAAATATTTCAAAGAAGCAAATAACTTCTTATGGCCCTTCAAATTATCTTCTCCATGAGGGGGAATGAAGAAAAAGAGCACCCCTTTTTGTAGAAGTTGAAGATGCTGGCAACAGGGAAGTCCAGATCAATAGGCTTGAACTAAGGTATCTACCATGATTATTTTTGTAATCTGGTCAGTTAATAAATGACTATTTCAAATTGAAAAAAAAGAAAGAAAGATAAAAAGAATAAATCAGCATGGTTCATAGTGTTCAACAAATGTTTAATGAAGGGAAAATGAACAATGAATTTATACATGAAGTAAAGCAGTGGCAGTAAGATGGGGTTAGTATGTAGTGCTCTGGGATGGGTTGAAAAGGAAACACGTCCAAGGTGATGAAATCCTCAAGGAGTAGCTTTCTAAATGAGCGAAAGGTATGTTCAAAGGCAAAATTCTGAACACCATTTCATGTATGGGGTCTGCAAATAGTTTCTTGATTGTGAATGAAGAATTTGTGAAAGATATTGGCTTATGAATTATAGTCAAGTATAAGCCAGTTTAAAGAAAGTCTTAAATATTAAGCTATCATGTCTAAGTGTCATAATGTAGGCCAGGAAGCAAAAGAGACTTTTAATCGGATGAATGGACATTAGAAGACCCGGAGGTGTTTTTTGGTGTATACTGTGGTTTTGCTTTATTATAGTAGTACGTACAACGCTTTTTTCTCTTTTCACAGCAATAAAGGAAGTTACATTTTCTTGAGAAGGAGCTGCTTACTGATTTGTTAGAACAATGAATGTGTACTTGGTCAAATTAAAAACAGATTCTTCTATTACTCTCTATTTGTTTAACCTTGGAGTTCTTTGGAATAGAAGTAGCATAGCTTTGTTTCACCTTACCTAATACCTTTACTCTAAAATAATCATGTGTATGAGCGTCTCTTCTCAAATTATGCCCTGTGATGACAGGATGGTTATTCATAAAGACTGTATGATTATTTCAAGAGACACTCTTTTTAAAAATTTTAATTTGTATTGTAACAAACCATTTTTCACAATATTGGGAAAGAAGTGTGTGTATTTTTTTTTTCTTCTTGGTCATAAGGCAAAGATCACTGTTGGTTTTCAACGAAAGTTAGTCCCCTCTGCAGTATTTTGCAGGTGAAACACCTTCTAACCCCTTTGAATATTAAATCCAGGTCACTGAGCTTTGAAGCCGTAGTGCCTTAACCAAAATAACTCAACTAGCCCTTCCTTTGTGCTTCTGGGGATATTGCCTGACAGTATGGTTTTGACTCGGTTGCCTAATAAGCTTTGGGCTCGTAGCAAGGAAGGTGAACATTGGGTTAATTTTCATCTGTTTTCCTTCCAAGATATCTGTTCATTTTTACTCTGATGTTAAGCCTTAACTGTATTTATGAAATGAATCTTGACCTCTTTTCAAAAACCTCAATGTTTAGTTTGAGTTGTAGGCATGAGTAACTTAGAAAGTAGAATGTTCATGACTGAAACTTGATGTAAAAGTTTTTCAGTAATTTTCTACCAAAAGTGAACTTTTTAAAAAATCATGTGCTAAATGTATTTATGCCATATTAAGTCATCCTTTGTCATTCTATTATACAGTAGAATAACAATTTAAGATTACCTAGTTAATCTGACCAATACTGGGTCAAGGTGATATTCTGTAAACAGTAGTCATATTATCCTGAGCCTAATCTCAGTGGTGAGTCTGATGATTTATGAGAACAAACAAAAATCCATCATTTTGTATGAGCAACCCAATCAAAACATATATATTGAAATGAGGATCTTGATTCCATTTTTCAGTTTCTTTTAACATTACTTTCATGGACAATGTGTAGTTCACAAATGACAAACACAAATCTGTAATCATATTTTCTATGTTTGTTTGGTTTGTCTCAACAAATGTAGACTTTTTAGGTTATCCAGAGACTTGGCTTCACGTAATCTGGCTATTTCCTAGTCTTAAATCTACTCTTAAGGGACAGGACAGAATCTTAATATAATTTTAAACAAGGCTATCCCAGGGTATTTGGGAAAATAGCAGTGCCATCGTACTTGGTATCCCAAGCTAAATACTTGGAAGTGAGGCATCCTCGTGGTTGTGTAGAAGATAATTCAGCCATTGGATTGGTCGATTACTTCATTATTTACAAATCACTTCATAATGGAACCTGAGGAAAACATAGCCCAATTTGTGCTTTAAAACTTCTTGTGAGGTAAGATAACATGCTTCTCATGTCATACCTCATGAAACAATACCTAGAGGATTCGTACAAGCGTCTGCGGCAGTGGTGGCTAAGTTTATTAGTCACAGCTCCCTTGGAATCATGCACTCTTTCTCACATGTTTCTATCTTTAGCCTTTTCCCTAGAAAAACACAAAGTGTCTTTGTGAATCACTTTTCCTCATCTGAGATTTGACATATATATATATATTTTTATCTATCCTTATAAAAATTTTGACAAATTTTGAGGCAAAAAGTGAAGAAATACTTGTAGGGGAAGATTTGAGATTTCTTAAAGTTATGTTTTGGTAGAAGATATAGACTGGGTCACCTTTGCATCTGCGTTATGGAATGTAGGAAGGAAACCCACATGATAGAGTAAGAACCTTTCCTGGTATCAGAGAAATAGAGAGCTTCATGTACTGATTCTGACATTTTGTAGGTGTTTCAATTCTGAGCAGTGTTCCATTGAATGGATATATTACATTCACTTGTTGGTGGACATTTGGGCTCTTGCCAATTTTGCTGTGATTTGGAATAAAGCTGCTATGCTCTGAACATCTGTGAACAAGTTTTTGTGGGACATACATTAAATGTTATATGTTAAATTTCTACATTTCGGAGTAGAAAGTTTATGAGAAATTTCCAGGTGGTTTTCCAAATCAGTTTTATCATTTTGTATTTCTACCTGGAGTGTTTGAGAGAGCTAGCTGTTCCACATTTTCTCAATACTTTCTCTCTTGTCAGTGTTTTCAACTGTAGCTTTTCTTTTCTTTTTTTTTTTTTTTTTAAGATTTTATTTATTTATTCGACACAGATAGAGACAGCCAGCGAGAGAGGGAACACAAGCAGGGGGAGTGGGAGAGGAAGAAGCAGGCTCCTAGCGGAGGAGCCTGATGTGGGGCTCGATCCCGTAACGCCGGGATCACGCCCTGAGCCGAAGGCAGACGCGTAACCGCTGTGCCACCCAGGCGCCGCTCAACTGTAGCTTTTCTATCATGCGTGCACTGCTATTTCCCAGGGGTCTTCACTTGCACTTACTTGATGGATAATCATGTTGTGTATCTTTCTATGTGCTTTTAGGTATTCACATTCATTTCTGTAATGTGTGAAGGGCCTGGCCAAATCTTTTGCTCATTTTTTTGGATTATCTTCCTGTTAAGTTGTGAGAATTCTTTATAAATCCTGGATACAAGTTGTCTTTCAGTACATGTATAGATAATATTGTTCCCCTTTTTGTGACTTGTTTTTCCATTTCTTAGCTGTGTCTTTCAAAGAGCAAATGAAGATTGCTGCCAATAAATTCCATTTTTTCTTTTATTTACATTATTCTTTGTACTTTTTGTATCTTAGGAAATGTCACCCAAGATGGCGAAGGTTTTTCCACATACGTTTTCTTAAAAATTTTAAAGGTTGAACACTTATATTTAAATATTATAATCCATTTAGAGTTATTTCTTATATGTGGCAGTTGGTAAGGATTAGTGATTTTTTTTCCCCCATACATACATCCAATTGGTCCTGTCCACTTGTTGAAAAGACTCTTATTGCTCCCGTGGAGTTACCTTGGCAACTTTCTTAATTAACTGCATGCATGTGGATCTATTTCTGGGCCTATTTTCTGTTTCATTGATCGCTATGCCTATCTTCTTGCCAGCACCACACTGTCTTTATTACTATATATTTAAAAGTTGTGAAATTAGGCAGTGTAAGCTTTATTTGTTCAAATTGCTTTAATGATCCTATCACTTATACTTCCAGATAATATTTAGAATCAGCTTGTCAATTTCTACAAAATAAGAATTGCTTGCATCTATAGATCAGTGTGTAGACAACTGCCGTCTTCACAATATTGAGTCTTCCAACCCATGAACTCGTGGCATATCTGTCCACTGATTTAGATATTTTATAATGCAAGTTTTTATAATTTCCAGTGAAGAGATCTTGCTCATGTCCTGTGAATTTTATTCCTACATATTTTATGGGTTTTGATGTTACCATAAATGGAAAATTTTAGATGTCATAATCCTGGGGGTTTTTTGCTACTAGCATATGAAAATGGAATTTACTTTAAAAAATAACTTTATACTCTGTGACGTTGCTGGATTTAATTATTTCTAGGATTTGCTTTGTAGATTCTTTAGAATTTTCTATGGAAAAAAAATCATGTCATCTATAGAAAGATAGTTTTGCTTTTCTCCTTTTTGATACTTGTGCTTTTATTTCATTTCTTTTTTTTATTTTCTTCCCTCCTTTTCTGTCTTTTTTTTTTAATAATACTGTTTTTTTATTATATTATGTTAGTCACCATACAGTACATCCCTGGTTTTTTTTTGTTGTTGTTGTTTTTTGTTCTCCTACTACCTTTGCAATACAGAGCAGCCGGGGTGGGTGTTTATTCTGCATTCTTTTTTTTTTTTTTTAATGATTTTTTATTATATTATGTTAGTCACCATACAGTACATCCCCGGTTTCTGATGTAAGGCTCGATGATTCATTAGTTGCGTATAACACCCAGTGCACCATGCAATACGTGCCCTCCTTACTACCCATCACCGGCCTATTCCATTCCCCCACCCCCCTCCCCTCTGAAGCCCTCCATTTGTTTCCCAGAGTCCATAATCTCTTATTTCTTTTCTTTTACTTTATCATAGTGTTTAGAACATTTAGTCTAATGCCGAATAGAGGTAGTGAGAGCAGGCATCTTTACATTTTCCTTAATTTTAGAAGGAAATCATGAAATTTTAATTCTCATCTCTGCTTTCTATGCTTATAGTATTTATTCTGTTAACATTTAATGTAACTATTGATATCATTGGATTTAGGTAACCATTTTATTATTTTCCATTTGTCTACTATGTTCCTTATTCTTTTTGTGCCTTTTAGCATTCCATTTTAAGTCATCCATCTTTGTGTATTCCTCACTGCAGTGTTCTTTCAGTGATGGCTCTAGGGATTAAGCTGCATGTGTGAACGTATAATTCCCTTAACTTTTGATGGTCAATTTAGAATTATTATTTAATCACTTCACCTAAAACATAGAGACATTGCAATTCATCTAAGTCCATTTACCCCACTCCTCCGTACCTCCTTTCAGGATGTCACATTATCTAGCCCACCAAGATGATGCTGTAAACATAGCTTTAAGCAATCATATGGATTCTAAAGAAGATAAAATTTAAAAAGTCTTTAATATTGTCCTATGTATCCACCATTTCTGATGCTCTCTGTTTCTTCCTGAAGTTTGGGTTTTCATCTCATTATCTTTTTCCTTCATTCTGAAGAACTCCTTTAGCATTTATTAATATGAAGTTATACTGGCAAAAAATTCTTTTAATTTTCTCTTAACTTGGGATGCCTGGGTCTCAGTCATTAAGCGTCTGCCTTCGGCTCAGGGCGTGATCCCAGGGTCCTGGGATCGAGCCCCGCATCAGGCTCCCTGCTCCGCTATGAGCCTGCTTCTTCCTCTCCCACTCCCCCTGCTTGTGTTCCCTCTCTCCCTGGCTGTCTCTCTCTCTGTCAAATAAATAAATAAAATCTTAAAAAAATTTTTTTTCTCTTATCTAAATCTTTACTTCCCCTTCATTCATGAAGGATATTTTCACTGGGTATAGAATTCTGGGTTGACAGTTTTTGTTTCTCTTGTTGTTCGTCTTAACACTCTAAAATTGTTTCAATGTCTCTATGGTTTCTAATGTGAAATTCAGGTCCATTCAAATAGTTACGCTCACAAACATTGCAGAGTGATGTTTGTGTGATTACAATCTAGTGTGTGATTAAAATACAGATGCCTAAGCCTGGTTTTCTTAAATATTTTCAGGTTGGGTTTCTCTAAAAAGTGTTCAGCCATTAGTTCTTTACATAATTTTTAACTTCTTTCTTTCTCTGAGATCCCAAAGACCTATGTCAGAACTTCTGAAATTATCCCAGACAGACCATTCACTTTTTCCAAACATTTTTCTCTTTCAGATAAGATTTCATTTTTTTTAAAGATTTTATTTATTTATTTATTAGCGAAAGAGAAAGAGAGTGGGGGAGGAACAGAGGGAGAAGGACAAGCAAACTCCATACTGAGTACAGAGCCTGACATGGGGCTCCATCCCAGGACCCTGAGTTCATGACCTGAGCCAAAATCAAGAACTGGATGCTTAACCAACTGAGCCACCCAGGTGCCCCAGATAAGATCTCTTTTGATATATCTTTATATTCACCGACTTTTTCTTTTTAATGCTGCTACTGAGCATATCCACTGAATTTTTTGAAAATTTTAGATACTATATTTTTTAGATGGACAGTTTTCACTTTTATTTTTTATATTTTCCTCATATTTACTAATTATCATTCATTTTATTAGTTTATTTTCCTTTTCCTCTTTGAGCATATTTTTAATGGGTGGTTTAAAGTTCTTGTCTTATAATTTCATCATATAATTCACCCTTCAACAATAGCCAAATTATGGAAGGAGCCCAAATGTGCCTATTGACTGATGAATGGGTAAAGAAATGTGTGTATGTGTGTGTGTGTGTGTGTGTGTGTGTGTGTAATGGAATATTATTCAGCCATCAAAAAGAATGAAATCTTGACATTTGCAATGATGTGGCTGGAGCTAGAGTATTATACTAATCAAAATCAGAGAAAGACAAATACCATGTGATTTCAATTATATGTGGAACTTAAGAAATAAAATAAATGAACATAGGGTGAGGAAAAAGAGGAAAACTGAGAAACAGACTCCTAACTCTAGAGAACAAACCGATGGTTACCAGAGGGGAGGTAGGCAGGGGTTGGAGGTGTGGATGGGTTAAATAGGTAGTGGGGATTAAGGAGGGCACTTCTTGTGATGAGAACTGGGTGTTGTATGGAAGTTTGAATGACTAAATTCTACACCTGAAACTAGTATTATACTGTATGTTAACTAACTGGAATTTAAATAAAACTTGGAAGGAAGAAAAAAAAAACATAATTCACCTTGAAGTTGGCATCTGTTGATTGCCTCTTCCTTGAAAATGGATTACATTTTCCAGACTCTTTGTATGTCAAGTGATTTTTAATTGTGCCTTAGATACTAAGAATGTCATGCCGTGGAGACCCTAGATTTTCCTACATTCTTTCACATAAGGTTGATTTTATTTTTTAAGAAGACATTTAACTTCATTAAACTCCAACTGCAAATTCTGTCCCACCTCCTGTGGGTGGCAGCTCTGATCCCAGTTAAGACTGCTTTGGGTCTGCCCCACATCTATGGCAGAGACTGCCACAGAGTTCACATACAGAATTTGGGGTTTTCCTTTGCTTGTTCTTTCTTTCCAGTGTACCTCTATACCATGGCCCTGATTGTCCCCAATTTCTTTGCCTGTTTCATCCATTCAGAAAGATGGCACATTTTTCTTTTGAGTTTTAACCAACTGGTACTACCATTGTCACTGCAGCTGCTCTTGAGGGAAAGATGCAAAAGCATTACAGTGACCCCATGCATATCTGATTTCTCCTTTAAGCTTTGAACTCCCCTGCAAAGTGTAATAACCTTAGAGCAGAATCTTAGGTCTATCTACCAACTATCAGAGTCTACCAACTATCATTGGTCTTTTTTTTAAAACTTGTTTTCAGGGTATTAGTATTATTAATATTATTATTATTTTGCTGGAAGGTGCTTATTAAGAAATTAATTCTTCATTACAGAGGATTATTTATTTATTTATTTTTAAATATTTTAAAATATTTTATTTATTTATTTGACAGAGAGAGACAGCCAGAGAAAGAGGGAACACAAGCAGGGGGAGTGAGAGAGAAAGAAACAGGCTCCCAGCGGAGGAGCCTGATGTGGGGCTCGATCCCAGGACCCTGGGATCATGCCCTGAGCCGAAACAGATGCTTAACAACCATCTGAGCCACCCAGGCGCCCCTATTTATTTATTTGTTTATTATTTATTTATTATTTTTTTTAATTTTAATTTTTTAAATTTTTTTTTAAAGTAAGCTCTACAACTAACGTGGGGCTTGACCTCACAATTCTGAGATAAAGAGTCACATGCTCTACCCACTAAGCCAGCCAGGCACCCCTTAAAAATATTTCTAAGAGCACTAGTGTCTCACTCTGAAAGTTGTGAGTCCTTTAAATGTAATGTTTAAATGCTGCTCGATTTTTGTTATAAAACACTTTCTGGGATTACTTAACTATACTTGATAGAGGTAAATGTTATGGCAAATGAGCTGTCTATCTAGCACAACAGCCGTCTTATATTAATTGATGTACAAGTAATTTTGTTAAAGACATCTTCTAAATAGCTTTATGATGAAGAAAATAAATTAAAAACACGCTATTTCCTAATTTTTCCCAATAGTTTCATATCAGCCTCTTTTCACTTGAAGTTATATTTAGCAACATAAAAAAATAAAATAAAATTTCACTTATCCAGCAGATAGACCTTAAGGACTAGTTTCCATTTAGCATACAGTTAAAACTCCTAGTCCTAAAAGAACTTTAAGAATAAGGAAAGAGAACTAGGTGACAGTTAGAAAAATCTCTAGCTTTATCTAGTAGAGAAATCACTGTACTATTTTCTCTGCTTTTCTCTGTTGTTCATATCAAAGCAAAACAAGACATAAAAGTAAAAGAAACCTTTGAAAAGTATAGGAAAATACAAATTATAAAACAGTAAATAAAGCTGATAAAGCACACCAGATTAACAGCCTGGAGGAAATCAACAACAATAATATGCATTGATTCAAAAAGCATTTCAAAAAGTCTATACTTATAAAAAAAAAAGTGTAGAGATTTAGCACTAAAGGAACATGTAAGTAACATCTAGATTGGAAGGCGAAAGAAGCACTGTCATGATTTGCAGTTTATGATTTTCCTCATCAGATCTCCAAAAGGATAGATTTGGAATCTTCTATAGCTGATAAGAGGGGTCAGAAATAATGTGAACAACATATAAAAATCTATGCTCCTATGCCCAGAAGTAACCAATTAAAGTATATAAATTTAAAATGCCCTCATTCATAATAGTATCAAAACTCTCAAGTTACATAGAAAAATAATAAAACATATGCAAAATCAGTATGATGAAAGTAATAAAATATTTTGAGATATAGAAAGGCCCTGAATATATGGAGAAATAAATAATCCTTATGATTTGGAAAGCCAGTATCAAGATATCAGTTCTCTCCAAAATGATACATACATTCAAGGCTATCCCAGTGAAAATTTCATGAAGAATTTTGTGGAACATTACAAATTGGTTCTAAAATACATGTGGAAGGGTAAAGAGCAAAGAACTACCCAAGATAATTTTGAAGGTGAAATAATACTGACTTGTTCACTCAGATGTCATCTGGTTATTAAACTATAGTTAAAGGTGTGGTCTTGGTAAAATAGAAAAATGTATCAATGTACAGGATTAGAGTGCCCTGAAACAACAAACACACCCATGTGGGAATTTGGTAAGTAGAACAAGTGGCAATGGAAACAGTGAACAAAAATAGGGATTGATACCACAATCTAGTTGTAAATGTTGGCTATCTATAAGGGAAAAGTTCAAATTGGATGCTTGTTTCCAACTATAAACCAAAAGAACACTTGAGGCAAAAAATAAGGAACACACACACATATAATTATCTTTTGGGAGAAAACAGAATAAAATAACTTTATCATCTCAGAGTAGAATGTGATTCCTTAAGTAGAATATTGAACATTAAGAGCATAAATTTTAAGGTTGAAGATGTGTATGTTTGACTACATTAGAAAATATTACCACTGTTTTATCCTAAGTTTTCAATGATGAGAGTAAAATGGAATGGGGTACCATATATGAGCTAAAATGAATATACTTTTTTGAAAAGATTTATTTATGTATTAAAGAGCATGAGTTGGGGGGGGAGGGAGAAGCGGGCTCCCCGTGGGGCTTGATCCCAGCACCTCAGGATCATGACCTGAGCGGAAGGCAGACACTTAACTGACTGAGCCACCCAGCTACCCATAAAAATGAATATACTTGATTTATACCTATACCATCAACAGATCTATGGAACATAATATTGAATAAAAAATTTCAGAATGATGGGAACATTTTAATGCTTTTATGTTGTTTCTAAAATAAACCTTAGATGTCCTCAGATGGCAAGGATTCGCACCCATTTTCAGACATGGTGGCCTCTGGGAATGGGAGGAGTAGGTTGAGGGTAGTAAGTGAAAAGTTGACAATGGAACCAATTATCTGACATGTTTTATTTTTAAAAAAGACTAATACATAAGTTGGGAAGAAAGTGACAGCACATTGACAAGTCTTAATGCATGCAGGTTCATGGGCATTTGTTAAATTTGTCTATGTACATTTTTTTCATTCTTGGAATATTTAGTAATATGACATGAAAATATTATCCTTGGTATAGAGAAAGAAAGAATGGAGTGTACCAAAAGAATGATGCCAAAATAATCCTAATACCAGAACCTGAAAAGAAGGAAACAGTAGCACATGGGTGTCAATGCAAAACATCTTCAAGTGATAGTGAATAAAATACAAAGTACATCGTAAGACCATTACAGCCCACTAAACGGGACGTTTCTTCCAGAAATACAAATTCACTTCAATATTAGGAAATTATAAATACGATATACCATGGTGAGGTTCTAAAATGAGAAGGAAAAAATCCTCTTTATTTCAGAAGATAGTGAAAGAACAATAAGTTAATCATTCACCCTCCTCCATTCCTGATTTAAAAATAATAAGAATTAAATAAATCCTTTTTAAAATTGATGTAAGTGTTCTTATTTAAAAATATTTTCCTTTTTCAAATATTTCCATAGAGGATTCATAGATATTTTTAAATATTAAGAATAATAAAATGAATGCTTGTATGTAAACTTTCTAGTTTTTTAAAAAAGGTTTACTTGCATATTCTTAATACAATTGATTTATATAGCCCAAACTAAAAGTCAACATCATGCTTAATTGTAAAAAAAAAAATAATAATAAAGCATTTTTTGTAAAATTCAGGAGTTAGACAATATCCCTCTCAACAGTTTTATTTAAAATTGTTTAGTAGTAATGAAAGACGTATACATATTAGAAAATAAATTGTAGATATTAGACAAGAGGAAACAGGAGCCATTCTTTATTTGTAGATTGTGTGATTATATTCTTGGAAACCTTCAAAAGTGAAATGAAAGCCTATTTGAAATAGTAAGAAAATTCAGTTACTAATTAAAAAAATTAATATGTACAAATTATCAGGTTAAATTTTATTTATCTGCTTGAAATATATAATGGGAGAAATTATTAAGTTTAGAATAGTAAGCAAAAAATCAGCAGAAAATACACATTATCTACAAAAATAAAACTTTCACATGGTATAAAATGTTTTTAGTAATAGGTAAAACAGTATTGCTTTGAGAAAGATTCAGTATTTAAGATGCAATAATTTGTCTCTTCTAAGTTGATGTTAAGAGTGACTTTTTCAAGCACTTACAAGCACTAACAGCTGATAACCACGAATTATCTTATTTCATCGTCTGGACCACCTGTGCATTGGAAAAGAAAGTGAGGCTCAAGTTTTGAAATCATTTCCCCATGATTTCACTCCTGCCTCATGTTGTAATTATCATGGGTTTTTTTCTTATTTGTCCAAATTTGCTTGTTCCTTGGAGGTAGCTCCCATGACCATTGTCACATAGAAACTTGGACTCCAACCCAAGCTCTTGCTTGTCCTTCTGTAGGACTGGGTCACAAATCCAAGGCTGACAGCAACTGGGCAGGTAAAGTCCATACCTGGTCTGATGCAGGAACTTCTGGCCCATCATTTCCTTGTGACCATCCAGCCTCAAAATTGGAACATTTTAAGATTTTTAAAGAGACTTTGGCTACCTGAAGTTTTTATCTGAAATATTTGGATTTTTAACCATTGGAAGCCAATTTATGTTGGCAAAATTTGGTCTGTGGCCTGACTCTGAGCCCTTGGATTTTTCCATTCTACTTTCCTAAATTCTGGTAAATCTCAGAGCAAAAAACCGAATACAGTTGATGGGGTGATGGGATTTCCAGGTATGAGGCTACCATATTGTCTACTTCAGAGTGTGACTGGCCTGCTCATTTCTCTGTCTTCCTCATCCTGCTGCCAATTCTAAAACTGTTCATCGTGTGTGTGTGTGTGTGTGTGTGTGTGTGTGTGTGAACCTGTCTGCAACTGTTCCTAAAAGCTGCTATAGGGAGACTGTCCTGGTTTTAATTCCCTTAAGTCAATATAAAGGATTTTAAGATCACTCCCATACTGATTTCTCAAGCAATGGTTTTGTCTTGTCTTCCAATCAGGTATTTTTAGTCACTGTCTGGAATTTCGAACTGTATATGATCCCCCTGGCGTTGTTGCTACTCTTCATCTACAATTTCATCACACCCACAAAAGGGAAGGTTGGCAGCATCCAGGACAGCCAGGTGAGCGAAGAGTCCAGTAATTGTGACATTTGACTAGAGAAAAATGTGTGAACAACGACAAACCACCACCAAATCGTGACCCAAGTCCACTTGGTTTGAGACATGAGGAGGAACACTGCACATACATTTATGTGATGGTGGGGATCTTTGATTGGCTATAACCCGAAATTATCCTTCTATGTTATGTTCCTGAGACCTGGCTTACATTCTTAGCATGAGGAGAGCCCTCTGGTGCTTGGTTATCTTTACTGTGGAGGCAGCATATTTCACTGTGTGCCTGTCTGGTTTTCTGTAAGGTTCCTACGAATAACATTCTCAACCACTGAAAAAAACCCTTTGTATGTCCTTGAGCTCCTTCAGGGCATGGAAAGCATCTGCGAGGCTTCCTTCGGCCTCTCCACCCAGACATCCTGTGCGGTATTCACCTCTAGCCTGAAGCCTTCAGAGGCTTGCCAATCAGAGAGTGGGTGGGCAGGGGCAGCTCAATTTTGGGGTGCCCAAGTCCTGAAAATCTCAAGCTTCCCATGGTCTTGAAGGAAGCAAAAGCAAGACATCCCCTAGCATCTACTTTTCATACTTACTCTCTGACTCAGCTTCCCCTGTTCCACTTATCCGAGGAGGAGCCGAGAGGATCTTTTCCTGGTCTGAACAAGAACTTGTATTTGTAGACTTGCTTTATGGCATCATCTTGGAATTCCAGATTCAAGAAACAAATTTTTAAAACAAAAATCTAAGATTTCGAGACTTGATAATAGAGGACCTTCATATTGGGTTTCTCAAGACTCAAAAGCTGATGATCTTCACCCATTTTTCTGTACGATGCTATTATTCAAAAAAATCTCTGAAATAATGGATCTGAAAGGGATGTTCTGGTATCCTTTGGGGGTAGAAGGGAAGTAGAGAAAATGAGTTTTTTGGCAGGGTGTAAAAACCTCAAGCAAATTCAAAATTCTATTCTGTTTGATATTTGATTGTTTAACGCTGTAGGTATGGGCATATATCAATAATGAGGGACCTAACAATGCTAGAACCAACTAATAAATAAATAGCTTTAAAGTACAGGATTGTTTAAGGACTAAGTTGCCCACAGATATGGATGATGGAAATTTTTACAGAGAAACATCTTTAGTAAAAAATGCTGTCAACTAACACTTTTACAATTTTTGATCAGATTTTAGCTTTCCAGCTATATATATGACATGTATGCATTTGTAGGCAGGTATATACACATGTATTTATGGGTACATAAGAATACTTAAGGGCATGTGCTTACAAATGTGTGTATGCGTGTGTGTGTGAATAAAATCTTTTTAATTTACAGAACACTTTCAAATTCATTTCCTATTTTAATCTTGATAACACAACCATGAAGGAGGCAATAATTACTATTTCTATTTTATGCTTGAGGAAAGTAAGGCCCAGAGTGGCAAGCTGATTTGCCCAAGGTCACCCAGCAGGACATGTTTGAACAGTGTCCCAAGCTGAAGACTTTGTCCCAAGCTGGGCTTCTAACTCCTAATTACAATGTTCTTCCTCCCACAACATGTTTTTATTATGTGTGTTGTTACCCATTTGCTTTCATGAAACGCGTGCTGCCAACGGTGAATAGGTGAGTTCTCCGGCATCTATGGAGCGTGACACACAGTGCTCGCTGTAGCTCATGGGAATTCTGGGAGGTAATGGAGTACCAGTCTTGGAGAAGTTGCTTGGTAACCGCTCAGTGGTTTTATGGAGTATAGCAGAGTATTCTCTGGATACTTCCGGGTTCCTCTTTCTTTAAGAACGTGATGTTCACAATTCTGTTTACTACTGGAAAGATGGCATCTAAACAGCATGCCTGAGCTTTGCAAGGTGGTTGAGCACAAAGGTAAGCATTCAGGCTGCAAACAGACTCTGGTTTTCTAATACCCAGCATTCTGTCTGAGCTACTGACCTCCTCCTGGACTGTGTTGGCTTTTAAAACTGAGGGCTTCAGAGGGGAGGGGGGTGGGGGATTGGGATAGGCCGGTGATGGGTAGTAAGGGGGGCACGTATTGCATGGTGCACTGGGTGTTATACGCAACTAATGAATCATGGAACTTTACAGCAAAAACTAGGGATGTACTGTATGGTGACTAACATAACATAATAAAAAATTATTATAAAAAACAAACAGATAAATAAATAAAAGAATAAAAGAATAAAAGAATAAATAAATAAATAAATAAATAAATAAATAAATAAATAAATAAAATGTTCTCCAGACACTGAGAAAGAAGGTGAGTCCTGTGTAGGATACACAGTTCTATATACTATTTATTGTCTTTATTACATGTATTCAGATCCCTTCTGTACTTTGTCATATGCTTATGAGAATTAAAGTTTTGCATTACTGTAAATAAATAAATAAATAAATAAATATTGCAGTGATACAATTAAAAGTTACCTGGTAAATAGTCAAGATTTCTAAACCAGTCTGAACAAGCCTATTCACAGTACCTGGTGCTTCGCCCCCCCAAACGAAAACCAGGTGCCCGTTAGTGGCCATCAGAGCCTGAGTTGGCTTCTCGCACCTGCCCCCGCCCCCCTCCCCGAATCCCAAGGAAAACAATAATAATGCTCAGAAACCTGTAACTTATTCTTGAGATTGATTATATTCAGACTAATGCATTTCCTACTGTCTAATGTTTCAGTAATGGCCCCAAAGGAAAAGAGCAGTCATTATAACAATGAGCCTCGCACAAACCCAGTACGGTGTTCTCAGCCTTAACATAGCAGTTGGCTCATTTGTCAGAATAAGAACAAACTGTTTACAGAAAGTGCAGCCCGGCAATGCATTTTTAAAGCTGGATGCCTTCAAAGGGCACTCGCCTAATTGTTTTATTTATAGTTACGTTTTATGTAGATTATGCATATTGTGTATAGTCTTGCCACCGTGTCCCTGAACTTTAAAAGCATTATTTTTTAAGAGGTTATAATGTATTTAAAAACCACCAGTGCTTCAATTATGTAGAAAAAACGTAAAAAGTGTATATGGTTTTAATTTGCATTGAGTAATTTCAGGGGATGTTATATTAACAAATGGTGCTTTTTTCCCTTTCAGGAGACCACAGACTTAGAGGAAGAGGACGATGAAGAGGACAAGGTGAGTGCGCTCAGGGAAGCTCAGGAAGGGGGTGTGTTAACGTTGTCCGCAGAAAGCGCTTTTCTGGTTGACTCAAACCGTATTTTTTTTTTTTTTTTTAGTACTAGGGAGTGTCCGGCATAGTAATATTTTTGTAATTTATAAAGGGTATCACTTTTTAGAGATCTTATTAAGTGAGGATAAAAGGGGGTAACATATAAGGAATTACGAAATATTATAAAAAGCGTACCTTCACGCAAGCGAAGATCGCTACAGCCTGCCCCTTGGTGGATAAAAGGTAGATAAAAGGTGGTCGAGGGAGTCAAAAGTGAATCAAGGAAAATTGCTGTTCCTTTAGGTCCCGTCTGTGCTCTGTGGGGTGGTCACCCACTTCAGAGCCTGTCAGTTTCCCAGCTGTTGCTGGCAATGTTTTCAGCTATATGTCTGTGTACATCTGTCCTTTTTCTTCTCCTGGGAGAATCTCTCAAATCTGCTGCTTTTGTTGTCATTACGCTTTCAGACAAACCTTCTGGAATAAAATGAAAAAAAAAGTGGAAATGCCAAATGAGATGCTACCAGCTTACTGGACTTCCAGCCCCCCAGAACCTGTGGGTGTATGGGGTTTGTGATAGCTGTGGCCAGGAGGCCTGCAGGAGGGGAAAAGGGCAAAAGGGGGGATCTTAAGAGTTAAGTACCCAAAATAAAATACCCAGAAAATAGCAACGAATTTAAAAAACACTGGCTCTATGACACAAACAGTCCTAAAATTAATTAGGTGAGCCAGATGGTTTTGCCCATTTGAAGCAAATTGGGTGGATTACAAAGCGAATCATATTTGTTGTGCTAAAATGATCATTAATAGCGAAATAATAAAATAAAGTATAATATTTTTTAAAAATGGAATTGACTCTTTCCAGAATAAGGTCACACAGATGCAGCTTTCTTCCTGATGAGTCGATGTGAGCTGCTTCTGAGTAATGTAACTCCTGAGCATGAAAAATAATCATAGCCAAGCCAACCTGCATGATGATGGAATGTTTTACCACAAGAAGCACAAGTATTAATGAAATTATTTTAAACCTTTATCAGGCAAAATTCTAAATTTTATGTACCAAGGCTTAAAGTGAGGAAGATTTTTTTTCTGCTTGGCTATGTCTGTTAAAATGAGCCCTCTGTAGAAGCGGGCCTCATCTGTCCTTTAGAGATCATTGTGACCATGTGTTTTTGGCCCATCTGATAAAGGAGGGCATCCAACAAGAAGGAAATGAATGAAAAAGTGGTGTGAACCGGCAAGCAACAAATTCAGGCCATGGAGTATAGACCAGTGGTTGTCACAATCCAGCCTTTTAGTGAGGTGCCTCAAGGACTGTCTGGGGATCTGGGAGTCTGGAAGGAGAGCCGGTTGGGCTGTGCTTTAAGCCTTCCTGGGCAAGGATGGCTGAGTTGGAACCATAACATCTACATGGAAGAGCTTTGGAGCTCTTGTGTTTATCCAAGCATTGTCGTCCCCACGACACGTGCGCCAAACCTGCTACACACAGGCCATTGGCATCTGGGTGTTCCTCATTTCCCTCAGGGCAATGCCGTTCTTGACATACTTCAATTGTAGTATTTTCATAGGGCCTTTAGCAGCCATGGCATGGCCATGTTTATTTGCTCCCTCAATTTTATAGGTCTATGAAATCATCCAGATAAATAAATCTAAAATGAAATTTTGACTTCTATTTATACCTCGTTCTGCTTAACGCAACCCTTCTGCTGTTCGGGAGACTGGTGAACTTTGCAGTTCTTATCCATATCTTTGCAATCTCACATCTCTGAGAGATTTGTAAAGCATAGAGGGATTTTCAACTTTAAGACTTCTGGAGCCCACATCATCCCAATATATATTACAGTCCATCATTTCTTCTCCACGTAGAGCAGACTCAACGACCAAGATGTGCTCGTCATAGACCTCCACACACAACCACTGGGACAACTGCCCTCCATCTTGTGCCTTGCTGAAAGGCTTACCCACAGAACCCTCCTGGCTTCTGTTGCATGTTAGACATGACAGACCCTGCCTCTGGGACCTGTAACACACCCAGTGAGCGATGAGCTGTTTACAAATTATAAACACACAGTCATTTCCTTCCAAGCCAGAAGAAGAAAGGAAACTCCTTTCTATCCAAACTATCCATCTTGAAAGTGACACTCCTTAATTGCCAGCGCCCCTTCCCACCAAATACCATCACAGGCGACTGTGGAAGATGAAAGCACGACAGGGCCCCCCCAGCCCAGCTTCCTCAGGAGATAGACGCGTTCTGTATATTCTGCAAGTCTCTAATGCACAGACCACGACGCGGTCTGGGGTCTGTCATACTTTTATTGTCTGGAAGGGGGGGTTGTTGTAAAATGACATCACTGTAGCCTCTTGCTCCTTTTCATTGTCGGAAGTCCATGGTGGTGATCCGTGTGAGAAGCCAAATTAGATTGCACAATTGTGTGCCTGTGTGTGTGTGTGTCTAGACTTTCATATATAATGTAGAACCTTCAGGTAACTACTTTCTTGGCTTTTAGGAAACTAACTGTACAAACTAAACTTTGAAGAGAGGAAATCTTTCTCATTCCTGATGGCCCACGCAAGAAATTGCTTGTTACAAGTGTAGTTTGCGGGGGACCCCTGAACAAACAGATAATGGCTAAGTTCAGCCAACAGCAATCAGCTGACATTTCCTATTTGTATTAGACTCCAAATGTGGAATTCTATGTGGACCTTATTTGTACGGATGGATTACAATGAAAATTGCATTAATTTTCTGCACAGTAAAGGTCAGTAATTGAAGCATGAACCAAGAAACTATTGTGTAAAATGCTGTATCCCATACTTAGGAAAGGTCACGCAAAGCAATAATATCTTGTTTTCATTGCAGAAGGTATAAATACTTGCATTAGAGTTTCTTTCTTTTTCCAGCCCAACAAATGCTTACATAGAATATTTTAGCATTTAGTATTAACATCACCAAGAAGAAATCATAAGGGCATGTAATAAAAAAAAAAATCCCGTCTATTGCTA
The DNA here is from genome assembly GCF_017311325.1 of Ursus maritimus. Taxonomy (NCBI): domain Eukaryota; kingdom Metazoa; phylum Chordata; class Mammalia; order Carnivora; family Ursidae; genus Ursus; species Ursus maritimus. The sequence goes on along the minus strand of NW_024425230.1, from coordinate 14,064,326 downwards.
TATCATAAGGAAACTGCACTGTAATGGCAGCATTGTGAGTTGCCGGGTCTTTAACTCAGCTGTCAGAAGTAGGACTTGAATGATCTGTTCGAGGGTGATCAATGAGTGCACGATTGCCTTGCAGTGTTTGGGGGGGGGGGGGGGGAATTGCCCTTCTGTGTCAATTGTGGGCGAAAAACAGATTGGATGTTTTTCTTAAGAAAGTAAACATCTAATATATGTTTGTGGATCAGTGGTAGAACATTTTATAACGAAAGGGTACAAATGAATATTATATCTCTATGCTCTTTTCACAAATTAGGATGTCATCATTAAAACTTAAGTACATTTTAAACCATCAAGTTCAGTGTTTAACACAGTTTCCATCCTGCAAACTGGTTAGTCCACTCGTCTCAAGCAGAACTTTCTTAGGGAAAGCAGCATGTGGCCTATGTATTTAGGAGTTCTTGCTGTAATATAACCTGGATGGTCCTTTGGATGAGTGGGTTAGGCCCATGATGCCTCATTCCCTGTGTTTTCTAATTCCAGAGAAAGAAGGTGATCTATAGTGTCCCAACCAGAGGAGACCATCATGCTTGGAGGGAGCTTTTTCTTACAATCTCATCACGAGAGCAGTTTTGCTTATGATTCCTTTGTACCTTCTTAAGAATGTCCCAAACACAGCAAATTAGTTTGGTTAGTGATTTTTTTTTAACCTATTGACAGAGCAGTGGTACTTTAAAATGATAAAGTGTGATATTTTTAAGAAAATACGAAGTCAGTATCTTTGAAAGGTTAACAGTAGTTGAATACACACACACTTTCAGAGCATATGCAGTCTGTATACAGGGCATATTGTAGAGGGCATGTTTAAGGAAAACTTTCAGGGGGGTGCCTGAGTGCCTCAGTTGGTTAAGCATCTGCCTTTGGCTCGGGTCATGATCTCGGGGTCCTGGCATCGAGTCCCACTTGGGCTCCCTGCTCGCAGGGCCCCTGCTTCTCCCTCTCCTCCCTGCTCCTGCTCGCTCCCATTATCTCTCTCAAATAAATACATAAAATCTTAAAAAAAAAAAAAAAGATAACTTTCATGGAAATAAAGTAAATGGTTGCTCTGATTTAACTCCTTTTAATTTGATTTAATGTGATTTTTAGTGATGAAGTGATTTAATTGCTACCATTTCTACCATACCATCTTACTTTCAAGACTTTAGTATTAGAATGGATTCTAGCCAATTCTTAATTGTCAGTTTATGCATGTTTTGAATGAGAAGGGATTGGCTTCCCTATTTCCCGCAGTCTTTTCTCTGACACATTGACTTGCTCAATTTTTTCTTTTAAAACTGAAGCCCCCATTCTGAAAAAATTTGTTGGCTTTACTACCTTTTGAAGTCATCCAGAAATGTTACTAATCTGACCTTTTGGACCATTATTCATCCCAGTAGTATCTGGCTCACTAATATTCCTAGTACTTGTGTATTTTCTTTGTGATTTCTACCGTCAGGATTATACGTGGTGTATTATTCCCAAATACTGTGAAATATGGTATGCCAAACTAGAAATTAGATGGATTGTCTATCCTTCTATTAGTTTATGTGCACTGTCCAACAGAATACAGTCAGAGGCTCTGGTTTTGTGGACTATACTGAGTCTAGATGTTTAATTTCTCATTGCCTAAAATGTTTATATCATGGTAATGTAGAATACATTGGGCATTGTATCTCCATTATCCACAAGTCATTGTTTTTCTGAGGATAGTGTTCCTCTTGTCTTTCTTAATGAAACCCCCTCTATTCCCTGGTGGTTGGCCCTAAATCCCGATTATCCAGTGAGTTTACAAGGTAATTGATAGGTGAAGACCCCTCTTTTTTCCGCAAGGGAAAAGTAATAATTTAAAGTAAGTAATAAAGGACACAAAAGTAATAATATAAAACAAGATTATTTTGAATATAAGCTAAATAATTATATTTATAAAAATATTATTAGTAAAGGGTTTATAATTTACATCCTGTTTCTATGTGCTTTAGCTCATCCAGTACTCAGACCATTAAATTTGATACTATTTCCCCATCTATAAATTAAGAGAAATTAACTAGGTAGGATCGTAGCAAAACTCAAATCCAGTTCTTCTGACCTAAATCAGATTTATCTTGGACCATGCCACACTGTCATGAAGGAACCATGTCATTAATTTATCGGTTCATTTTTCTGCATTGTTAAGTATTTATGGAGTGTTTTCTCCCTCTCTAGGCCTCTGTAGGTACAAAGATTCAAACTATAAACATGGTCCTCTAAGTAATCAGAGTATAGTGTGGTTGCTACTTTTGTTGAAATTTGTACACTAGGTTGGGCAGTGAAGAGGAAGTGTGTGTGTGTGTGTGAATCAGGAACTCTGAAGGAGGTGATGTTGGAGCTGAGTCTTAGGGTAATAAGAATTGTTGCACTGCTCGATCGCATTAATGTTCTATCTTGCACCCCTCTCACTCCCCTACTCAAAGAAAACTAAAGGACACACACAGTAAAATCCGCAACTGCAGCTCATTGTGTGTCTACTTACAGTAGTTACAGAGAACTACCTCCAGTACTTACAGAAAACCACTAGCCCTGTTTGCCTTGGGGGGAAGCAGTGGGCACGCATGCCTCTGTCAGTCGGCTCAGAGAAACCAATGTTCCTGAGGTCTAAATGCCAAATAATTATTGTAGACTGTTTCCAGTTTTTCATTTGTGTTTTATCAACATCATCTTCTTGATGTTGTTCATTCTTTCACGTTTTTCAGCCCTTCCCTGTAATACCAGATGAGATTCTTGTTGCAAGCCAAGAAAACATGTTGGTAAATACCAGTCAGCGTGGAGGCGCTTTCTGTAATGAACAGAACAGTTTAAAAACCACTTAGAAATGATATTGATTGAAAATCTGGTCTGTTTTATATTTATTTCTCTAAGCAAAAGTATACTTGAGACGGAAGTGTGCTTCTGAAAAAGTACAGAATTTTACCCCCATTGTAAGAGCATACGCCGTGTTGACCGTGTGTATGGGCCTGCGCATGCGTAGGTGAAAGCACACGGGCGCATGCGCACACCCCCCACATCTCAGGGGAAGAAGTCCTACAGACCTTCCCCAGTGCAGTAAGCCAGGCTTCGCAAAGAACTTATTTTAATCTCATCTATCAGAAATATTGCTTCTTATTCTTTGTTATGACAGATCCTGAGGTTTTGGGTTTGTTGTTGTTGTGTGTTTTCCATGCTAAATTCCACTCAATCTATTTCTGGCATTTATAATTCTTCAAGTTTTCAAATTATAGGCTTTTAATACTCTGTAGGATAAAACAGACCAAACATACTCCCATTGAAAGTCCAAAGTTATATTTTTGTGTCTTTGCTCTAGAGGGCCAAAATGATTGGAAAGATCTTGAGACAGAATTTTGCATTGATCCCCTTCGGGAATGCTTCCCATCCTGTGACAAATACTACTCAAGTTTTAAACACGTCGAAAAGGATTTTTTCTGACATGGTCTATTTTCAGGACTGTCCCCCCGGTTTTGCTTAGGTACTTAATAGAGAAATGAGGATTTTTCCTAAATCATAACATGTGGGAAAGATTTAAAGTAACATACTGATTATATAATTAATTCTGAGTTGTAAATTCATTTTGATGGTGTGAATTCTCTCCCAGAGGCTCCAAGCTGGTTTATTACACCTCCAGTGCCTTAGTCATTGGAGCCGTGGGGGTGGCAATAAGACCTGAAGAAGGATGGATTTGCCTCCTGATTTATTTTTGGTTTTGCTTATAAAGAAAGCACATGATTTGTTCTTAATTCGACTGCTTTACAAACTTAGCCAAAAGACTCGGGTTTATTTTTCTCGCATTTTATAAATGAACGGACAATGAAGAAAACGGTGATCTTGTTGCATCCGTCTCTATATAATAACATATATTTTTAGGTTGTAGAGATGGCATTTGTCATCATTATTCTTACAAGGAGTTCCAGTTTTTCTTTATGGTATATCAGAAAACAAAGGAACCTAATGAAACTGGAATTCTGTATCTGAAAAGTTCCACGCTCTCATCTCTTCCATTATATTGTGATCCAGGCTTTATCATGAAGTGGACCTTAAATCACGTGAATTGACTTATACGCCCCGCTGGTTTTTCAAGTTTGTAATAAGAAGTAACATCCATTCTTTCTCAAATGTAAGGCTCTGAGAGTGTGGTGCGTGGTTGGTCACAATTTTTTTGTGCATTTGTTTAATCACACCAGTGGCCACCAGTCTTCCACTCTTTTTATTACACATTTCCCTCTATAAATCAGAAGCCTCCTATGTTAAGGAAACACACAAGCAATGTGATAACAGTTCTGTCTTTCTGAATGGATCTGTTACTCTTCCCAGGCAATTTGGTAGCGGCAGCAGATGTAATGTTGTGTTTGCTAAACTGTTATCACCACATTCCGTGGTTCAATCTGAGACGTGTAAATAAAGCCAGCATGATGCAGATAAAACTGCCAGATGATCTTTCGTACAGCTCAGGGCAACATGAGTAGACTTGTCTTGGAAGATCATTGCTTTCGAAGCTTAAATTAACCCCAGTATTCTCTCAACTAGATCGAAGGTTATTCATTCTTTTATCTCTTTGCATTCTCGAAAGGAAGGGACTTATGTTTATGAAGTGCCTAGATATCTTTACATATCTTATGATACGAACGATATTTAATTCTTCAAACACTCAGTCGGGAAAGGATTAGGCTCTCCCTTTTCCCAGATAGCAAAATCAGGATTCAGAATGGGTAAAGAATTTGCCATGACCACAAAAACTGGTAGAAGACAAGACAGAGTTGAACCCAGTTCTCTCTGCCCCCTAGCCTGTTATTTACACAATGTGTAGGCCTGGGTAGAGTTGGTAAGTCTCATGGTTGATTGGTCTGTTTGTTTTTCTGGTTAGCTTTTCACGTGTTGGTGCAAACAATCCCCGGTTACCCCAGCTCTTAAATATAAGAGTGGAAAGAAATGTTTCGGAAATATTTTCAAAAGGCATCCTTTAGCATACACTCTCGTGAGTATTGGGCAAAATAATGCTGGAAAGAAAGAGCAGGTGGCAATATGTAACTGAATGAGGTATCTCAAAATTATATATTTGATGGTATGGAAAGAGACAGAACAGAAACCCATAGATATCAAAGAAGCAAATGCCAAAAAGAACAAGTGTGAGCTGAATGCCTGCCTTGTGAAATGTCCACTAGACATTTAAGGGGCTTTTTTTTTTTTTTTAAGGGACTCCTTATAATGGAGATACACTTACTCTAGAGTTCTGGACTGGAATCCTATGCCACATTGTCCCTATTTGCCCAGAAAATTTCCATTTACTGCTTCCTCCCCATTTTGTTTAAATACTAGGTATTGTAGTTAATATTTCCATTCAGATACACTGGGATGAGTTGCTTAGGCTTGCCATTTGTGCCTTCTGTTTCTGCTGTGGTTTTTACTAGCAGCCTGGGGTTGCATGTGCAGTGACCAGAGATCTCACTGATACCAGGTTAAATCCAACCAACAATCAGGGATAACCCATCTATTTTCCTGACACTTTTCAGGGGCTAAGCCACTAAAACCTAGCTTTAAAAGAAAGCTTTTGGATGGTCACTGACAAAAGAAAGTACTCTCAGATGCGTTCACACTTCTTGTCTCAAGTGGTGATGGAGAAGTCTTTGATGCTCCCCACCCCCCACCCCCAGTGAGTCACGTGGCATACCAGCCTGTTGGGGCATGGCTATTGCCAAATCTGTGCGATGCATAAAGGCTCCAGACTGCCAGTTCTAGTTGGGTTAGTGGAAAAGATGAAAAATTGTAGGGTGAGTATATGTTAAATATATGCAGAATTTAAACAGTCCTATGGATAAGAGAATAAAAGGTAGTCAGAACACTTTTACTATAATGTTTTGTTTCACTCATTCCAATGAGTAAATCTGCACTTACTTTTTTTTTTTTTTGCTGTTTGATAAAGCTTTCTCAATGAGTAAATAATAAAGTCAGAGTTCATGTTTAAGAAGTAATCAAGTACGATATTCTATTTGTCAAGATAACTATTGATGAGCTAACTGACAGATGTGTGTGTACAGTTTTTGCCTGTCCCCTGGGGCCATGGTCATATCATCTTAAGTTGCAAATCTGCTAAAGAGCCTTCAACAGTTAGGAGTTACTGTAAGAAGACCGTTTCTGGAAACGTGCTTTTATTTACATAGCTGAAAAGTTGTGTTTACATATCCGTCTGTGGAGTATGACTTTTCTTTTAGATCAAATGACTATTCTGCATTTGTTCTGATTTTCCATTGCAAGGTTTCATTGTACATGTATGAGAAAGGTATGAGCAAGGTAGCTGTGAATATGTTGACTCCAATAGCACCAACATATGACAAATCTTGGGCAGAGTCAAATGGTGGCATCGAGCGATTCAAACAGAATATCAAATAAGTTAATTCTAAAATTATTTTGATTTTTTTCAACCAATATATGGAACCAAAACAAAGCTTTTCTAGTTAGTTTTACAAATGCCAGTGTAAAGTGAGTCGAAACATTTAACATTGGGGATTATTTAATTTTGTACGGATAGTATAAACACAAACTTTGATGGAGGACAGCATCATGGCTAATAAGATACTCTCACTAAATGAAGGCATCTATGAGGCAGAAATGTACTTGGTTTTGGCCACAGTGCCCCGATTATCCATGATTGTGTACAGATGAATGATAATGCTCTATTGATTGAATTAGAAGCTGTCCTGTCCACACTTATAAATATCTTATATATACAGTAGCAAAGACAAAGTTTTTGTGACAAAGAGATTTCAAATATAAACAATGCACTTTAGTGTGGCAATGTGTACTCTGTTTTTTGCTTCTGGTCATCAATTTGAGTTTAGGAATGTCTGAACATTTGAAGAGCTCTTAGTCAACTTAAACATTTCCCAGAGCTATTGAATGCTTGTGAAAAAAGAAATCTCCAAAGTTTTTGTTGCATTTGGGTCATAATCATTTGGAAATTTTTAATCAGAATCTTCAATGACTGAAATGCTAAGTAACTTTATCTTTGAAAGCTTTTAGTGAGTGGAAGTGAATGTTAACAGAACTGGCAAAAAAGACACTGCATTTTTTTTTCACAAAAACAAGAAATATTTAGCACAAAGTAAACTATGAGGTCAAATGCTGTGCACGGTTCAATATTTAATTTTGAAGTTACCCTTTGAGATATCTCAATTTGTGGAAAAAACTTTTGACTTTTAATGGAATAAATATCTATTTTACCTAAGAATGGAAGGAAATTGAGAAGCCATTTATTTATAAGCATGAATTGTGTGAAACATTCAAAGGAATTACACATACAACTTACTTGAAGTTTTGTCCTCAAAAAATGTATGAGAGAGAACGTTCTTATGAATGGATACAAAAATGCAGTGCCTTTGAAAATATTTGGGCTAAAATATATATGGATCTCAACATTTAAAAATTAAAATTGATAATAATTTTCTCCATGTAACACATTTTTTTGGGTGTGAGATTTCAAGGTACTTCAGTGCCTGTAGAGAGAATATTTTCATAATTAAAATTATGATCCACAGTAGAGTCAATTAAAGGTGTCAATTTAATGACTATTAAGTGCAACTCTGAAGATGATTAAGAACAATTTTCTGAAATATATATAAAAAGATGGTATTAAAAAGTACATTCTTTTGAAAAGTACCCTGACCTGGGATTATAAACACATATATAACTAGGAAACCAGTTAAAATATGTGAATCTGTAGCACAAATAATCATTCTTTATGTATCATTTAAAAATGTCCAGATAACATAAATAACTTATTTATATGTTATATTTCATTTTAATATACATAAAATATGCTTTAAAATTGTTTTGAAGTAATGTATTTATAAAAATAAAATGAAATAATTATGTGGATCCACTAATATGAAATCAAGTTGATAGTTGATAAATATTTCAAAAATTATATAATTCTGGTTACTTTTACTCTTCAAAGTGTAGGGATTTCGTTGATAAATTACTATCTTGTTAGCCTAGATATGGTGGGACTTTTAGCCTTGTCTTTGAATATTAAATATGCAAACTAAAACATCAAATTCATTAAAAAGTAAAAGGACATTGAGACAATCATTTATTATTTTAGTTTACTAACTAGTACTTTCTTTACAACCAGACCCTGGGCATTTGGGTGTTTCTTTGGAGGGGAACACACACACACACACACACACACACACACACACACACACAGTCAGTCAGTAGAACTAGGACGTTTTTATGAACTTGAGCCACATGGAAATTTGAGTCATTTTCCAAGAAATTGTTTTGACCTAAAGTCTATGCTGCTGAAAAGAGGAAGCTACTTTTGCCCTTTGGGTCAAATTCCCTGGTGCTTTCAAATCCTCCTTTATAAACATGAATACTTATGTAGCAGACAGAGATGGTTTTCACCATTGTGCCCATTAATAGATGTTGCTGAGCATGAATTAGGTTGCTCTGGTGGCATATCTAATTTTTAAGGCAAGCTGCTTGAAGAATTAGAGAGTAAGGGAAATAAAGAATTTTAAATTGGGGTGAAAAACTACAAATGTCTTGCTAGTTTGATGTAGCAAAAGGACACAATAAGCCTGCCTTCTCCTGCTATACGGAATGCTTGGATTGATTAAGGAGTTCAGCCCAGATGGTAAGAGGTCCTTCAAACCATCCCAGCACCCTTTACTAAAGAGGGACTGGCAGTGGTACGTTCTAACCTCTGCCATCTCTGTGGTCTGTTTCTGCCAAGTAGCTTCATAATCAAGGACAGGTGGGAGAAGGGAGGTTTGTACTTTTTTGACATTTCTGCCATATTGGTGCTTTTACCCACAATCACTAACCAGGTGGTGGATTCTCCTTCCCACTCAAGTTGTGTCCACTTTGGTGGAACAGAGAATGCAAGAGGAGAGTGAAATATTTTCTTCTGCTGCAGAGAAGGTTATTCTTAAAATGCTCTCTTAAATTTAGAAGGTTTTGCTCCATAATTTAGTACAATTCTAACTCAAGTAAAATTCTAGATAGAGGAAAATTTGAGTTTTGGGGTATTATATATTAGATGTAGTGGCTACAATGACCCAGATAGCCAAGAGCTGAGAGGATATGAGCTAAATCCCAGTTCCAGTAGAGTTCCCAGGGAGCTAGATTATGGTATCAGAATAAAAGAAATTGTGTAAAAATACCACTCTTTAGGGAATCATCTTTTCTCCAACATTTGAGTAATTTCTCAATTCTTTTTATAAGCATTAGCTGCCTAACGTGGTAAAACACACTTGAGATTTTCTATAAGCAAAGTAAGGACAATATTCTTAGAAGGCTGAATTCTGTTTCACGTGAAGAATTGGAGGCTGAGGAAGATGAACTTGAATTTGCTTGTACTTCTATGAAGGAAAACCCAGTCAATCATTGAGCATCGTCCAAGGGAGTAACCTGTGTAGGATTCAATCTCCTGAAGTGACTTTGTAGTCTGCCTCCAGGTCCCTCCTCTGTTTCTAAGGTGGTTGCCAAAGGATGACTGAAATGTTCGTCAGACTTGCGGTGGGTTTAAAACATGACTAAAAATGCAACAGAGTTTGACAAAGAAGCCACAGTTCTAGGAAACCTATCACCTGGATTTCCAACATACTGTGTTGTCACCTGCTGGAAACATCTCTGAAGGACTGTAAGAGGACAGGGGTAAGGTGAGCTTGCAGATAACCTTGTGAAGCCAGACAGGAAATCAGGGTCAGCCAAATGGAAGAGGTCACAAGTTCTCTGACAGAAGCAGTAGCTTCCACAGAGAAATGAAGCTCTTGGTTCTGTGGGTTTCCACACATCATCTCCTCATGCTGAGGTACTGACTGAGACAAAATGTGAATGGTTGCATCTGAATGAGTGGCCAACAGTTCTTTGGAGTCAACAAATATTTTAAGTTGTGAAAAATGTGATTCATCACTTGGAGTCACTCTGTTGATAATAACCACGTTATCATAACACGGTATAGTAATTTCTAGAGCAGGACGATAAAAATGAAGTGACTGAGCTAAATCTTGCTTTTATGTTTCCTAGGAATCAGAGAAAAAGGGGTTAATTGAAAGAATCTATATGGTACAAGATATTGTTTCAACTGTTCAAAACATCTTGGAGGAAATAGCTTCTTTTGGAGAAAGAATTAAAAAGTAAGTTCTACGTTTGTGTTGTGTTCGAAGTAGAGCTGCCATCCATTAGGACAGCAGGGGTAGAAGGGTGGGGAGTGCAGGGATCAGTAAATGCATAAACAAAAGAAACAAAAGCTACAGGGTTGGAGCAACCCTATTTCTGTTTGTTGGTTTGTTCTTTGGGCTTGTCAGCTTCACAGTTGGGTAGTGCCTCGGAACCGGGGCGACCATATGGCCAATTCACACCAATTGCCCCAGCATAATATATTTCGCTCTCAAAAGTATCCTTGTTTGGGTGATAAATTATAGATTAAAAAAATTGAGTATCCTATTCAGAAATAAAAAGGGAAGCAACTATGCTCTAAAATTGCCTTTTTCAACTGAGACATGGAACACAGTAAATGCGTTTTTCTCAACTTACCAAAGAGCCGTACATAGCTAGTAGCATCATGGATACAAAGATGTAAAGTTAATTTGTCACATTCATGGGTGCCTGAGGACAGGGGTCAACGAACTTTCTTTATGAGAGGCAGTGAGTAAATATTTTCATCTTTGTGGACCATAACTACTCAACTGTGTTAAGTATAAAAGCAGGCCTCATTGATACCAAAACGAATGCCTGTGTTGTGTGTTCTAACAAAACTTTATTGACAAAAACAGGTGGCAGGCTAGAGCTGACTTAAATCCAACCCATAGCTTGCCACTTCCTACCTTAGGTTATAAAGACTAAATCTCTAATGGAGTCTTAGTTGAGAAAGACTGCTTCTATGATTCATGTTTATTTTGACATCATAAACTCTGTTTAACTTGGTCTTCATTTGATACCAATGAACAGAGCAATTTAAATTTTTTTTCTTTTAATTTTAAACTTATTTCCTACTTCAAATCCAGAATTGTGTCAACTGTGTTGCTCTTTTTAAAGATTCATTGATACTTTTTTTTTTCTTATTTTGTCCATTATGGTTTCTTTAAGTAAAGAAGATAATATTTAGAAATTGCATGGGTAAGGGTGCCTGGGTGGTGCAGTCGGTTAAGTGTCTGACTCTTGGTTTTGGCTCAGGTCATGATCTCAGGGTCATGAGATCGAGCCCCGTGTCGGGCTCCACCTCCCTCCCACTCGTGCTCTCTCTCTCTCTCTAAAATAAATAAATAAATCTTAAAAAAAAAGAAATTGCATGGGTAAAGAAGAGATTAACATTAGTGCTAAAATCCAAGAGAAAGTTTTATATATCAAGATGCAGGGGAATCGGTAAGTTATAATAAACATCAGGAAATATAAATAGCTAATATGGAACTTTGTATGGACACTGATCTTTCTCAGTTCCTTATCAAATCCAGTTGCTCTTATTGTGGCCATTTATTATTGGCATAGTAAACATGTTCATTTTGTTTATAAAATAAGTTATAAATCATCTTTAAACAAATTTGGTAAGTTTTACTGAATTTACATGTTGCCATTCCCATTATCAATGTCTTGGAAGAAAAATTAAACAGCAGGAGGATTTTTGCTTACATATATTGGTGCCTACCTAGATTTCCATATAAATTGACAAATGATTTCTGAAGTTACCCTCGAAATTGTTTAACAAAAACATAAGTGACAATAGGAAATAATCAGATAATGAGGTGGGCGTTATACTTTCTTCATTCACTCATTAACTCTCAGTTCTGAGTGTCAGGCACTGACCTGGTCTAAGAACAAGGAATATTCCATAACACCATGATAATAGCAACATCAACTCATGTCATATGCCAGCTAGACACTGATGTAAACCCTTTACACAAAGTAGTTTCTTCAAGAAGTTGCTGACAGGAATCAGATTAAATGATTCCAGCAAACCTAGGGATTAAGGATTGTTAATATACCCATTTTACAGATGAGGAAATAGAATCACAAAGTGATTCACTCTGTAGCTTAAGGTCACAGAACTAGGAAGCCAAGAAGCTTAGATTTGAACCTGCCCGCACTACCACACTAGAAGGTCATTTTCCTCTAGGGATCTATTTTCCAGTGAGGAGAACAGTAATAAGATAATTAGAAATCAGTTGCACTGATACAAGGTAGAGGTAAGACAGGATATCAGGGGAGGTCTGACCAGCCCAGAAAGGGATTTAGGGGAGAGAAAGACAGACAAGGGACACTTCTGAAGAAGGGATATCTTATCAGCATGTCTGATAATGGGAAGAGATAGTTGGGCAAAGAGTTAATGAATGGGGACTTCAGTAGGCGGGAGACTTGATGCAAAGGTTCAAAGCCCAAGACCACACTAGATACAGGGAGATGGATGTATGGGGTTTAATGTCTGTGTGACATGGATGGTATCGCCAGAGCTTGAAGGTGAGGCAGATCGTACAGCACCCTGAGTGGATGGAAAAGGTCAAGGAAAAAAATTGAATGAGGGCCACTCTGGCAGCAAGAAGGATGAGAGGATGTGGAGCCGGGGCAAGACTGAGGAAGGAAGGCCATGGCGTTTTGTAAAACCGTCTCCATGCTTGAAGGTCTCTAATAGACAAATGTGGCCGTTGTGCGATTGATAATGGTCAAGGAAATGTGTCTGATGAGAGAAGAAGGCAGGGTGATTTAAACAGGCCCCCATCTCTGCAGTGCGTCTGAGGGGCGGCTGTGCCCAGCACAGCTGTGGTGGCCATGTCTGAGACGTCTTTTCAGCCATGAACAGAGTACTGTTCTGCCCAGCTGCAGCACAGGAAGGAAGGCCCATAAGACTCCCCTCCTATTAATTCTTTGGCCATTCATTACCACAGTGACCTTAAAGTTCCTGCTGGGCATTCAAGTGGGATGGCATGTGTAACTCTGTTGGAATTCCATTGTAATGCAGTGTTGACAGACCAGGAAAAGTTTTACCCAACTTCTGGCAACTAGTAAATAAGTAAGCTTACATAAAACTCTTAGAGCAGGGCTTTCCAGTTACTGACCCAGAAGACCCCAATTGTATTGCATTTACACAGAACAAACGATATTTTCTTTTTCTACTCTACTTTCTCTAATTACCTTCTCTAATATTATACAAATTTCGAATGTATGTCTATAACAGGCTACAGTATTTACTGAACACGTAGCATCTATATTATCTCAGACAGAAGGCTGGATGGGTCAGAGAGGGCTGTATTTTATACGTCCCCTCATTATGGAGTGTTACCTTCAACACTTGTATTTTTGAGTGCTGAAGGACATCCCCATGGAGGGGATAATGAGAAACCTAGGACAGGGAAGTCATCCCCGCAAACGTTCCAGAGTCAGGTTTGGAAGGCACATCCATCGGAAGGAGAACTTCTCTAGATGGGAAGAGATGTTGAGAAATACTAAGCACTCAAGATGAGGAAGGAGGTTAAGTGCAGCTTGAATCACGGTGAAGACATGGGGAGTGATAGACTGATTCACCTTCTGTTTATTCTGAGAGTGGTATGTTGGAAGGAACAAAGAAAGAAAGCAGGAAGACCAAAGAGTTGGCCAGACATGAGGTATGAGGAGAAGGTTCACAAGCTAGAGTAAAAACCATGCCTTGTGAACGAAAGCATCATGTGGTGTCCATTACAAAAGAATAATCTATGGGATTATATGATCAGTCATTTCTGTTTCCATGGGTAGAGGAGTCAGAAGACCTTATTTGTCCTAGCCTGAGAAGTGAGGAAAATCAAGATTCCACGGGCATAAAGGTCAACTAGTGGGACACCCAGTCGGGGGAGGAACTGCAGGATGGAGCTGTTATCCCCCTTTACCGGATGTGGTCACAATCATTTCTTGTTTAGTGCTTTGGAGCTTTGAAAACGATATTCTTAGGACATGTTACCGTGTTACTAAGCCTGAATGGTTGAATGAAGGAAGGAGATTCATTGAATTTTTTTTTTTTTGAAAGGTTTGGTTCATTTGTCTCATTACTGTCCAAGTCAAGGATTCCTTTCTTTGGGACTTAGGGAGCTCTCAGGTTAGGAAAATTAGGGAAGTCTGTGAAAATGTTTAACAGAGTATTTGATTTTGAGATGGAAAGGGTTTTTTAACCTTGGGTGTTCTTTGGAAACCAGCACAAGATACTCCATGTTAATGGAGAGAGGGTCTAGTAAGTTCTTGAGTGCTAGAGGAATTAACAGTATAATGTCTTTGAACTAAGTCCTCAGTGTAAACAAGAGTATTAATTTAAATGAGCAAAATGTACCTTTTTACATTTTCTAAAGTGCCTACGGTAGAGGCAATGAGAGTGGGCTCTTGAGCTGACTTTCTGAATTCAGATCCCAGTTCTGTCACTTGTACTGAGAGTAAGTGATTTGGTGCCAATTATTTAATTTTTATGACTCAGAGTCCTCATTTGTAGAATGGGAGTAATAATTATTCCTCCTTCGTAACATTTTTGGAAGAATTAAATGAATTGTGCATATAAAGAGCTCAGACTAGTGGATGGCATGTATTACTCACTTAAGAATATTGACTATTACGAATATTATTTTTGGCAAACTGCCTTTACTTTCTTTTTTCTGTGTCTTAAATTAAAAAAAAAAGTTTTTAAAGTGAATGTCTCCCTTTAAAAAAAAAAACTTTTAAACACTTTCCACTACAACTGTGGGTTGCTGAGGGGGAAACGCAAGAGTTAACTGACTTGGCTGTTGGGAGAGCAAATCTGACAGGGTGTTTGTGAGAGTGTCTGATACACATCTTCATTAGAAATGAAGCACCCAACACTAATACACATGACACATCACACACTTGCACACACAGACAACTATTGAGATCTTTATAAGGATTGCATTAATTGCAAAATAATTGACATCTTGATAAAATTTTAAGTTTTCTAATAATGTCTTCTGTCTTTTTAGGTCATTTTGAATTTATTTCAATATTATTTTAGAGTTTCATGTATAGAAGTTTGACACATTTTTGTGAGATATACTCCTAAGTACTTGATTTGTTTCATGATATTTTAAATGGTATCTTTTTTTCAGATTTCATTTTCTCCTTGTTTGTTGCTAGGATATAGAAGTGAAATTAATTTTCCCACATGGACTTTGTAACTGTAAATTTTGGTGAACTTAGTTATCTTAATTTTTATCTGAAGATTATTATTCTAGATTTTCTATTGCATAAACGTATTATCTAGGAAGAATTTTTTCTTCCTTATTTTCCAGTCTATATACATTTTTCTGTTTTCTTGCTTTATTGTACCAGCTACTAGCTCCAGTAACCATGTTGAAGAGAATTGGTGTTGGTAAACATTCTTTTCTCCTATGTGATATCAGAGAAAAAGCTTTCAACATTTTACTCTAAGAATGATATTTGCTATACGTATTTGTAAATACAATTTATCAGATTAAAGAAATTCCCTTTTATTCTTAGTTTACTAAGAGTTTTTACCCTGAATGTGAGCTTTGTCAAACTTTTTTCCTGCATTCACTGGGATGGTAATTTTTCTCCTTTACTTTTGCTAATGTGGTCTGTTATCGTTTTTGATTTTTACATGTTAAGCCAATTTCCACTTACAGAATAAACCCAGCTTTGACATGTTATACACTCTCTTCATTTATTGCTATTTTATTTACTATGACTTTGCTTAGTATTTTTGCAGCTATCATCATTAATGAGATTTGAACTGTAATCTTCTGTTCCTAAATTCCTTATGGAGAGATTATTCTAGGCTCATACAACATGTGGGGTATTCTCTCTTTATCATTCTCTGGAAGAGTTTGCATAAGTCTGGTGTCATTACTTCAGGATTCAATAGAATTTGCTGGTGAAGCATCTGGGCCTGGAGTTTTATTTTAGGAAAGATTTTAATTGAATATTCCATCCTTGTAAATTATATAGGTGTGTTCATCCATTCTGTTTCTTCTCACACCTCTTTCTGTAAGTTGTCCTTTTCTGGAGTTTGTCCATGTCATTTAAATTTTCTACTTTTTATATAAAGTTGTTAATAAAATCCTCTTTTATTTAATAAAATCCTATCTTTAATGTCAGTAGGATCTGTAGCATTGTCCACTTTTTTTATGCTTGATATTTTTTTAAATGGAGAGGTGGGCAAAGGGAGAGAGAAAATCTTAAGCAGCCTCCATGCCCAGCACGGAAATGGATGTGGGGCTTGATCTCACAACCCTGAGATCATGATCCGAGTCAAAATCAAGAGTTGGCTGCTTAACGGACTGAGCCACCCGGGCACCTCTATGCTTGATGTTAATTGTGTTTTCCCTTCTTTCTTAATGGAGATTTATTTATTAGTCTTTAGAAAGAAATATCACTGGCGTTTGTTAATCTTCCCTCCTACCTGTTTTATTTTTCATTAATTACTAGTACTCTTATGTTTTATTACTTTCTTCCTTTTACTTTCCTTGGGATTAATGTAGTATTTTCTTTTCTAACTCTTTAAGATAGATCACTGGATTACTTACTTTCAATCATTCTATTTTCCAAACATTTAAAGAACATTAAAACTCTACAATTGCTTATAAGCATAACTTTAGCTCCAGGCCAAACATTTTGGTGTTGATATTTTCATTGTCATTCAAGCTTAGTAGAAACTTTTTTTCTTTCTATTTTCTATTTTTATTTCTTCCTTGGGGCAAAGAAATACACTGCTTAATTTCCAAGTATATGGAGATTTTCTGTTTATCTTTTTGTTCCTGATTTCTAACTTAATTGCTTTATGGTCAGAAAATATTGATCAAGAAAATTACCTACTTCTGTAAACTCTCCATGTGAGCTTGAGAAGTTATTGAGTGTATTGTTATATATATAAAATATGCATGTCGTTTATATATATATATATATATATATATACTGATTAATTTTGTTGATTGTGTTCAATCTTTTGTATTTATACTGATTTTTATTTTTTGTTGGCTTCTTATATCAATTACTCAGAGATGTGTATTAAAACTTTCCACTGTGGATTTATCTATACCTCCTTGTAGCTTGGTCAGTTTTTGCTTTCTGTATTCCAAAGCTATGTTATTTAGGTCATACATTTTATTTTAAAGATTTTATTTATTAATTTAAGGAGAGCGAGTGAGCGGTGGGGAGGGGCAGAGAGAATCTCAAGCAGACTCCATGCTGAGCACAGAGCCCAACATGGGACTGGATCTTACAACACTAAGATCATGACCTGAGCCAAAATCAAGAGTCAGATGCTTAACCGACTGTGCCACCCAGGGTGCCCCTGGTTGTACATATTAAAATTGTTATACTTTCCTAGTAAATTGGATTGTTTATAGGAAGTGACCTATTTATCTCTAAGCAATAAATGAAATTATGCCTTAGTATCTTAACTAGTAATAATATGGCTGTACCATCTCCTGCTGATTGGTTTCTTTATAATATATATTTTCCTACTATTTTCTTTCAACCTATCCATTTATGTTTGAGATCTCTTTCTTATTTCTGACAATCACTATCTTTTCATTGTACCATGTAGTCCATTCAAATTGAAGGTGGTCACTAATATATTTAGATTTAAATTTATGGTTTTTATTGTTTTCTTTGTCCTTGTTCTAAGTGTTTTTTTTCCTTAATCTGTGTTTTTCATATATTTGCTCAGAATGTAAGGACTCTCTTGCTGTTCTTTTAGTTGTTACCCTAGAGTTTAGACCATGACTTACCACAGCCTAATATAAATTATTTTTTCACTGTCTAGCTTTGAGCCTATGTGTTGAGGGGCAGAGTTGTTTGCGTGCGTGTCCTTTTTATGACCTCATTATTTTTTAAAGATAGATACAGCTTCAACTTTAGGCTAAGAAAAAGAGAGAATAAAGGTCATCTAGGTCTGTGTATATAGTAGATGCTTAATTCTGAATTGAACAAAACAAAAATCTGCATGATACAACAGAGTAGAAATCTATTTAGATTTTTCCCTTTATTTTTTAAATTTTTAAAAAAGATTTTATTTATTTGAGAGAGAGAGAGCATGCACAAGCCAGGGGGAGAGGCAGAGGGAGAAGCAGACTCCCCGCTGAGCAGGAAGCCTAATGGGGGACTCGATCCCAGGCCCCTGAGATCATGACCTGAGCCAAAGGTGGCAGACACTTAACCGACTGAGCCACCCAGGTGCCCCGATTTTTCCCGTTATTTAGATATCGTGCTATTAATGGCACCAAAGCGATTTTCTTTTTAACAACTAGTAACCATTACTGTGGCATTCATGCACTGCCCCTGTATCCTTGTGCGAGACCTGTAGGTTAAACTTCCTGCCATGGCATAATTTGGGGCATTAGGGAGTCCATATAACATTTCTCCAAATGTGAAATCGGCCTCCAAAAAGTTCAACTAGAAGTTTTACTATGGAAGAAAGTAGTTGGAAATGGACCTATATATATATGTATAAATTTAGAATAGCGTAGAAAAAGCATGAGGACGGAGTGGAAAAATATCAATTATTCAGTCTGTTGGTGTCAAGTTGCTGGACTGGCGAAGTCTTTGGTAAGTGCTACCAAATCTAGAAATCAGCCAGGGAAAACACTTATAAATTTGGTCATGTAAAATATGTAATTTTCTCTTTAAAAATTTATAAACCAGATAAAAAAGACAAGAACGTAGCACATTGGGAAAACACTGTAACAAATAAGACAAAGGACTGATTTCTTTAGTACCCAGAGATATTTTAAATCACTGAGGAAAAAGTCAAGCAAAAACAGCCCAAGGCACAACAGACAAATCGTAACTGCTTTCCATTTTCTGAGTTTTTACAATGTGCTGGAAACAGAATGTGCCAGCTACCTTCAATGCAAGTTCCTGTTTAATTCTGGCAGAACTCTATGATAGAGGTATTATTATTATCATTATTATTCACATTTTGCAGAGCAGAAATATTGGTGCAGATTGATTAAATCACTTTCCTTTAGCTTATTAGAGATGAAGCCTGAACTCAGCCTGATGTCAATATGCTTAAAATTCCGTTTTCTTAAGCACTTTCCCAAAGAGTGGCACCTCACGAAGAAATAAACTAGAAATCACTTGAGAAACAAATTAAAACGATGCACATGCATATTTTATTTTTTTAATTTAAAAAAAAAAATTTAATGATTTTATTTATTTATTTGACAGAGAGAGAGACAGACAGCGAAAGAGGGAACACAAGCAGGGGGAGAGGGAGAGGAAGAAGCAGGCTCATAGCAGAGGAACCTGATGTGGGGCTCAATCCCATAACGCCGGGATCACGCCCTGAGCTGAAGGCAGACGCTTAACGACTGAGCCACCCAGGCGCCCCTGCACATGCATATTTTAAAAGGTGTTTAAATTTGCCTATAATTTTGAAAAGTGAGAAATTAAAAACACACGTACCTCTCTATGGGCAAAGATTAAAAACATTGATAACAGTCTGTTACAAGAAGGTGAGGTGACTGGGTTTTTCTTAGACTCTTCATGGAATTGTAGTTATTTACAAAACAAAACAAAATCTCTCTCCACTTCAATTTGCTCATGTGTAAAATGGGGATAATCTTTCCTCGGAAGAGTTATGGTGACCATCACAATAATAATATGAAAAATATTAGCACAATGGCACATATTAAGTGCCCAGCAGCTGTTATAGGTTAGTCCCTCACCTCCCCCATGATCCCCCTGGTGTGAATACGCATTAAAAAAAAAAAAAAACAAAAAACAAAGACTAAGAGACAAATCTTTTACCTCTCTGTGTTCCTAGCCACAAGGCCAAGGGTCAATAGACAGCCAAATAAATGAAGCTAAAGACCAGGCAGAAGAAGGACCCTAGGCTCTCATGGGCTCTCTACATGACATGGGATTTACAGATCATTTTCTAGGACCATGCAAGGATTCCGCTGTTTGTTCAATTCTACATCCCATGTTCTAGATCTCCATTTGCACGCAAGTCAAAGGAGGCAATGGACATGCTGAAAGGAGCCAGGGGACCCGTGAAAATAATGTGTATGGTCACGTAACCTGCATTATCTATGGGCTGGTGGCATAATGGTTTATAGTCAAATGCTTCCAGCCCATTTCAGGGCACTGGGAACCTTCTAGAGTTGATGAGTCTGAAAATTCTAAAAATAAGTTATTAGAAAATACAAAAGTTGGGGCGCCTGGGTGTCTCAGCGAGTTAAGTGTCGGACTCTTGATTTCGGCTCAGATCGTGATCGCAGGGTCCTGAGAGGGAGCCCCATGTGGGGCTCTGCGCTGAGCATGGAGCCTGCTTGAGATTCTCTCTCTCCCTCTTCCTCTGCTCCTCCACCACCCCCCCAACCCACATGCTCTCTTTCTATCAAAAAGAAAAAAAAAAAGTAAACAAAAACAACACGCAGGGTCCTGAGAGGGAGCCCCATGTGGGGCTCTGCGCTGAGCATGGAGCCTGCTTGAGATTCTCTCTCTCCCTCTTCCTCTGCTCCTCCACCACCCCCCAACCCACATGCTCTCTATCAAAAAGAAAAAAAAAAAAGTAAACAGAAACAACACCAGAGCACCTTAATAATATCCTCCCTTTTCTAAAAACTTACTGGCAACCATATCTTCACAGAGAGAATTGTTGACTTTGAAGTGGCCTCACTAACCTTTCGTTTTGAAGATCTCCCTGCACGGAACCATCATGACCACGCTGTAGTCTTTCCTCAGTTGTGGGAGCCGGAGCCCTCCCTTAAAGACTGTTGGTTCCAGGAGGGCAAAGTCACCACAACTCTGACAAGTTGGTCTTGGGACCCGCCCCTCGGGACCTCAGGGATGTTTTTGCTGTCCCCGGCGTGGCAGACCTTTCTCTCTAGGTTTGTAGAGAGACTTCTCCAGTAGACCTTTCTCCTGTGTGTAACTAAGAAACAAACACGGCAAGAGGAATGTGTAGCTGCTGAGCGCATCAGAGAAATGACGTTGGTGTGCTCTGTCCGCAGCACGTTTAACTGGACGGTCCCGTTCCTCTCGTTCCTGGCGTGTCTGATCCTGGCAGTGGCCACCATCACTCTGTATTTTATTCCACTCCGATACATCATTCTAATCTGGGGTAAGTCTGGCATGGTCCTTTTGCTAGCGGCCAATTTCAGGTAAGAACCAATGACTCATTTGTAAAGTGCGACTATAAACTTTAAATGCGCTCTTGTTGGCAATTAAACATGAGATTAAGGAAGGCATTTGGGGAACAAAAACTTCCAGGACCTCCCTGAAAAGGCCAGTTGCCCGAACGATCAGCATAGATATTTATAGGCCTCTTGCTTAATTGCAAATAAAAATGTGATTGTGCATGAGATTTCCCTTTGGGCTTTCATAGTCATAAATACTCTTGAATAATATATTGCCGTGGCCGGTAACTTTCAGGCAACACTGTTATTCAAACAGTGAGCAAACACCTGCATCTCGCCCTATATATTCTGTGAAAGTAGATCTGGCCACTGCCATTGTGCCTCTGACACTTCATCTCTCCTGGAGGAAAAATAACCTGACCCCATACTTAAATCCAGAAGTGGTAGGGAGGAAGGGAGGTGGTTACCTCCTAACCAGTGCCTGAAAGAAGAGGAAGCTGTAATTTAGCAGGGTAAAAGGTGTGCCTGTATAAAGTTGAGCTGCTTTAAAAAAGTAGGAACAAAAATCACAAACCGAAATAAACGTCATGACTTGATTTACTACTCAAGCTAGCAGTTGGACGAAAGACAAGCAGCTTTGTGAATATTTGTGTCTGTTGCTGGGCGGGCTCTGGGTTGAGAGAAGGAGCGTGCGTTGCAGTGCATTAATTGCTGGAGAAGCGATCAACCCTTTTTCCTAAGAGTCTGCCAGTCATGGTTTTCCATTCCTGGGCTCCTGTGACTACTGCTGAGTTCTCAACCATAGCCACCCGCCTTCTAGGGATCCTCAGATGTTAAGGTGTTCAGAGAAGTTACACCTACACGTGACCGCTAAGGTGCAGTCATCTTTAAGCAAAAACTGAGAGCTTGCAAATGTCAGATAACACGCTACAACCTTTCTAAAACCATTACATGTAGACCTTTTCAAAGAGAACCTACAGGAGTAGAATCCTGCTGACGAGGAAAGCCAAGTGTAGACATTCTGAATTGGGAAAAGTCATCAAAAAAAAAAAACAAAAACAAAAACCAGAATAACTCCTAAAACTTCAGAAGTGGAATGACTTTGAGAGAGCATAAGCCACTGGTTCTCTGTTTCATCCAGGAAGTGAAAGTCCCGTAATAAAGAAGTTTCTCTTTAATAGCAAGCCTGAGAAAAGAAAAAGATAATTTCCCTGTTTAGGGGTCTGTTTTAAGCCTTGATGACCCTCAGTCTTGGGGAAAGTCTTCATACTTAGTTTTTGTTTATTTCTCTGTTTTGAAACAATGTCTGCGTGTTGGTCCATAGACCTTTAGAAAGAGAACGTGAAGCTCTTCAGGGTCCATTGATCAAAAAGAAACATTTTATAAAAGTATCTCCCTGAATCCCTGATGTACGAAATGTTATCTATATAGACGGAATAAGCTCACTCTTTCTTAATTGTTTTCATTAAGAATTAGCTTACAAATCCATTTACTGATCACATTTAAAAAATAGATCTTAAAACTGTTGTCTGACCCTAATCAGAAAATGATTCAAAATTACTATAACCATTTGGCCAATATTTTGTTCATTTTTAAGCTGGTGTAAGTTAAATGCATAGCCAGCTTGTCCAACACTNNNTCTCATGATCTCCTCATCATTCTGGTACATACTTGACTTGCTTTTCTGCATCTTTCCCTCAACAAAAAAGACTATGCTGTATTTCCTCCTTTGATCATCGGTTTTGGAATTCCGATCCCTCTTTCTGTTTATGCCAAATTGCTTTGACTTCTGCTCTTATCCTCCAAGATCTTGGCAACTTTCCAACACCAACTTTTTGCATCTCATTAATGAGATATTGTTCTATGTATCGTTCAGCTTATGGATGAAATTATTAAATAGCATGGAGTTTATTATGTTCTCCTGGGCTGACAGTAACCCTTTGAGCTTTGTCTTCTATGTCTGGGTCTTTAGTTTTATGTTGTGGACAGAGACTTAGAGTTTATTGATGAGCTCACCATATACATTGTAGTCAAAAGCCTTGACAATCAACACGTGATCTATTACCCTGTTGATTACAACCCACCATGCCATCCTGGAATATACTCAGCTAGAATCTATTAGGACTTCTTTTCCAAGACTCATTAGTGATTAGCTACATGGACCCAGGACATTCCTTTGCACATCTCCTATGATTGTATCCTTGGCAGAGACTTTCTCATGCAGAAGATGACTTCGTATGTCTTCCATTTCTAGTGTTCCTTTTAACTTTATTAAGGATCAGAAGATCACTGCTCATTCTGAGTTACTTACTCATTTTCATTGAGCCCTAAAAGTGGTGAGTTAAGATCCTAAGGTTTTTTTTTCCTTTGGTCCACTATTTTTAACCCTTTGAAACAAAATTACTTCACTGTATGTTCTGTATTTCCAAATTCTATACACTGAAATAATATTTTTGTAGATCTACTTATTAAGTACCAGGATTATTTAACATAAGCCTCTGAAAAGCAGCCAGATTTCATGATGGCTGGAAGGAGTATTCCTTGACTCACCAACTTTGTTGTAAGGTTTTGAAGGGTGAGGCATTTTTCTTTCCTCATCTTTAACCTGTAATTCCTAGAAAAGCTGCATACAGGCAGTGGATCTTTAACAAGTACTTGACAAATACTTAATGTGTCTGCAAGTTTCACACCTGCGATCTACAGGGATGGCATTTCTTTTGAGCCCACCACCCACCTCTCTTGTGTGGGAGTGTAGATTTTGAAAATGATGTGAAAAGTGGCTTAAGAGGGCTATTTGACATTTTCTGAAGGAAACCATATCTACTGAATTCTGATCACCTATTTGATGTATTTCTAGAAGGCAAGGCACTTCTTAGGGTTAGAGCCCATGTGGATTTTCTGCCCCTTTTGAGAGGTTTCCCATATTCCTTTCATTCTGTTCTTCACCATAGATGTTTCAGTTCCAGTCTGAGGTACTTCTGTTGTTCCAAGGTAGATAGGAACTCCCTAAGCTAGATTGTGAACTTCTTGAAAAGAAGACCCATGACTTATTTAACTCTGTTTCTCCATTTGATAACACGGTGTCTTTTATGTGGCAAACACTTACTGTTTGATAACATGAGCAAGCAAGGACCCTCCGCCCCATCTCAACACTCCCACCAATGTACTGAGGTCAGCACTACATGCTAGGCACTCATACAAGTATCTGAAAAATAGCGTTATAATTCTGTTTCAAGAGTTTATTCGCCTGTGGCCATATGTGCAAAGCAGTTATGCAATTTTTCCAACTTTCTCCAAGAGTTTTTTGTTTTTTTTTTTAAAATACTGGATTGCTCATTCCACTCCACTGATCTTCAGTCTGTGATCTGGGACCATTAAATGACAGTGTCTTTGCCAAATGTTATCCCTTGGTATTTGGATCCTGCTTCTTTGGCTGTGCTAAAAAATTAAGATTCACAGCAGATAGGCCATCTGCCTATCTGTATTTAGATTAAAAATATCTAAAGGTGTGTCTGTCATGCTGATAAAGGTACAACTTCCAAATTTGCTCCCATGCCTAATAGTATAAGGATTCTTCTCTCAACACCCCCCTTTGTTTTTTGGTTGTTGACATCTAGAGTGACGACGGTAGCCCCCCTCATTGGTATGGAACTCCAGATTACAGAATCCCCGTGCTTACGTTGTCCAATGTGATTCTCCCATCAACCTAAGAAACTATATAGGGCAGGTCTTTACTATTCAGATTGTAATGTAAGAAATCTGAGGCACAGGAAGGTCAAGGGGTTTGCCCGAAACCACACAGCTGATGTCTGGTGATGCCAGAGCTGGGGCCCAGCTATTCCTGGTCCCTAACTCTTGTCCCTTGCCCCGTTGTCCCTTACTGAGGACCCAGGAGCACATGAGCCCCTGTGGACACTTGGGCTTACACAGTAGATAATATTGTAGAATTACTGACATTTGACAACATAAAAAAAAAAATAAGGTGTGCTTTTGAAGCATGCAATCCGAGCGCCTTATAATTTTGATTCTAACTAAGTTTTTCAAACACAATCTCCGTGCATCGTGGGCCACTTCAGCCCTTATTGGTGCATTTGAGCTACTGTGCAGGTTTATAATTTTATAATCTTCTCAGTGACTAAGAATGCAGTGTTTTGACCGGCTGGGAGATTATCCCTGCCTTGCCGTTCATTGTAAAGACTCCAGATGCGCACACTATATATAATTAACAATAGAAGATATATCTTTTCTCAATAAGTCTTTGTCTCCCTTCATCATTTTGCCTTGTCTGTTTTCTTTTGCCAAAAAGCCCATGCTACAATTAAGTGTCTTTAGAATAACACAGTGAGAGTATTTTAGTTTAAAGGAGCGCTGGGAGAAATTTTAGCTAGAAACATGAAGCTTGCTGTGGGGGGTAGAGGGAAGAAAGGCATAGTGCAGCTTTGACTTGAGAGAAAAAGGATCATTTGCAAGAAGCCTTCCCCAGCCCCACCACCAGGCCACCATTTTACTCATGAACAATGGCCGGCTCCCATTTGCAAAGCAGATGTCAGTCTGACCCTCTAAGGAAATGACTGGAGGTTGGCATTGTGTCAGGTATAATGTCACTCAGGAAGTTCCGTCCTTAGATGAAAGGAAAATAATATTTAATGAAGAAAAACATCAAAGTTTTTATGGGCCGAGGACCGTCAAAGAGTGAACTGTTACCTTGGCTCTGAGGGAAGAGTCAGTCAGGGTTCATCTAAGGTGAGAATTCACTCAGCATCACTGGGATCGACCAGGGCTTCAGCTACGATCCTCGCTAATCAAGCACTCTGTGGCAAAACTTCCAAAGCCCACCACCTTCGTCTTTCTGCTTGGAAAACTCAGCGTGAGAAAGAGTTGACCTTTGGTGGAAAGACAACAGCTCCTGAGCTCTTATGAGCAGCTTGGAGGAACAGAGGAGGAGACACAAGGGCGGCTGAGAGCTACATCCCTCTGGAGCAGAAGCCACGGGTGGAGCTCGCCTGAGGCATGCCCGCACACCCAAGGTGTAGCCATCAAGGACCCCTTAAGGGTTGAACCCCCTCTAATTACCACTGTCCCCGTCCTAAATTAGCAGGGACTCCATTGACTAGACAAACCCGCACACCACGTCGCAGTCCATAAATTAAGTTAGCAGCCATAGTAAGATAATTTCCAATAATAACTTTTCACAGTTTCCTGCAGCATCAAAGTACAATCGACATGTCAAGTTCTGTTCTGCAGTGAGAGAAGAGAAACCTGTGAAAATGAGCTGGAGTGGGGGGGAGCGATTTCTGCAGTTTCTTCTTAACAACAAAAAAGCGACTCCCGCACTTCATCTCCCACTGCTGCATTTGGTCCAGAGCCCCCAAGCAGAGACTTGTTGGGGCTAATGAAGGCCTTTTCCCATCTGGGACGTTTGTTTTCCGAGCAGAAGAGGCTGTTAATCAGCGTAGTCCAAAAAAGCCAATGAGCTCCGCAGTTTTAGTGTGTGTTTCTGCCGCCCTGCTGCTGGGATTGTAATGGGATTTTCACAGTCGAAGAAGGCAGAGCTCCTGTCTGACAGAACCACCCCCACCCCTCCTTCCTTCCAGAAAAGGCATTTGTGAATGATTCCACATGACAGCAACGTGTGTGTGTGTGTGTGTGTCTGTGTGTGTGTGTGACTTGAAGTCTAGTAATTGTTTTACACTAATTTTTACTTGTGACTCTCCCCCAGTCAGGAGAGTTTTTAAAGATAGATGGATGGATGGATAGATAGATAGATAGATAGATAGATATACACACAGAGACAGATAAAGAGATCTCCCTGTGTTTCTATTTTTCAGGCATAAATAAATTTACGAAGAAGCTTCGAAATCCCTATGCCATCGACAATAATGAGCTCCTAGACTTCCTCTCCAGGGTACCATCTGATGTTCAAAAGGTACGTAATGAACGAGCACCACCAACGGGGACCCCAGCACTGAAGTCTGGCCAGCCCCAGAGCCAGAAGAGCACAGGGCAGTGTTTGTATAATTGAGATAACGAATCACAAAATCCTTCAAGCAGCCTGGCTTGCAGGGAGGTGACAGGAAAACCTTTGTCCAGAGCATGAGATGATTATGGAAAATTACCCCGAAAAAAGGGCTACTTAAGAATGATCTGGAACTCATACTGCGTGGGTATAGTGTGATGGTGTTTGTCCATTTTTTGATCGCTTGCCTCCCCAAAGAGGATAAGATGGGCTCAGGGAGTGGGAGATTGGGAGATCCCAAGCTAGGGGAGGATTGCTTATTTTCCTCCTCTTCCGGATGGCAGGCATTTTAGTGGAGGTAGGGGACAAGAGGATTATTCTTTTTTATTCTTGCTTGCCCTGATTATGTCCGAGGCTTCCCTTCTATCCCTTCCCCTCTGAAGACTTAGGGATGCCGAGGGCAAAGCTCCCACCCACTCTCACACACATAGAGGCAGAGACGGCGTGAAATAATTGGAGATCGATCGGAAGTATTATTCACAGGTAATGGTCACTCAGTCCAGCAGCATCTGGTCTCTGTGAATGCATAGAGATTAAACCAGGCAATAATACCAGAAAGTCCTGGAAGGTAGCCGAGCCAGGCCCCTGCAGATCAGGCTGCTGTAATTCCAGAGGAAGGAGGGCAGGCAATGATTTCTCTAAAGGAGAATGGAGACCATAGAAGAAGTAGATGGGGAGACCATGGTGTGAAATATCAACACGATGACCAAAGACACAGCCCTTTATCATCTGAGAGAATCTGAATCATGTATCGATTTTCATCCTTGGGCCACTGTCACAGACATGGTTCCCAGCAGCTCTTGTGGAGACAGCAGTGACTCGGGGCTGAGAAGACCTGTAGTTTCTTTCCCCTTCACTCTGCGTTCTAGAAATTAAAATGGACTCCATAGTGCCGTTTTTCTTTAACCTCCATTTTATTATATAATTAGCTATTACATGCGTTCTATGAATATGAGGTTGCTCGTTAACATTTGTATTACATGATTATAAAATAGTAACCTGGCCCCTGTTTGTTTTGCATTGAAGATTGGCAGGTATGTCATTCCCTGCTCCCCTAGGGGACCTTCACCAAACACTCTAAGGAAAGGGTGCTTTTTGCATGTATCTGCTTTTGACGAAGTGTAGCTCAACATATGTGATGGGGCATGGTGTCCTTGGGGAGTTTGGCACAAATTCTAAAACCCAGTGAGCACATGTGGTCTGTAATACAATACTTTAAATGAAGCCATTCCGCCGTCAGCCAATCAAAACCCACACACCAAAGCAATGAGACTGAGTTGCAATGTGAGTTCGTCCCTGTGTCCTCAAAGAAAGGAAATCACCATCCAGCACACCCCACCACGAGGACTGTCTCTGCATAGGCCAGGCACCAGCCCTCCGAGCGGCCATCCAGTTGGAGTTGACATGAATACAGAGGGACACTACAAAAGAACATTCGAGGAAGATATACAGTGATGCTAGTAAGACCCTCCGTGTATCACCAAGAGCACTTTCGAATAACACAATAGACAGTCTGCCCCTGGGGACTCCCCCAGTGCTCATAGCCGTCACAGATGTTTTAGCCATTACATTGTAAATGCAATTCATTTTTAAGAGAAATCTATTTAACTCTGTGGCCAGTATCAATTTCAACATTTTTTTTTCCTTTCCCTGGCAACATAAATGTCTATAATTTGCAGAGAATTTTTTCCCCAAGACTTTCGATGATTTTAAATGAATATTTCTTAGTAAGTTTTGCTGTATCATATACTAAGATAAACATTCCCAAGAGGCAGTTATTAAGCGTACTTGTGGTTGAAAACGGGCACACACAGAACTCAAATTATCTGGCAGGGCCGAGAGCAGGTAGAAACCCATGCATCTCATTAGAAAAATCTGCTTTTAATATTTTGGTCTCAAGAAATGATGCATGACTTCTCAAATCCTTCCTGCAATTAATCCCTCCATGTTCCTGTGTTTAGAAAATGATTCATTACCTTTGAACCTTCCTTCCTCTGCCTCGGTCTGTCCTTGGGGAGCCATTAACGCACACTGTGGTGAGCTAGGGTTACCTAACCACCAGCGGCCGGTCTGTTTGTTTTCACAGGTGCAGTATGCAGAGCTGAAAGTCTGCAGCAGCCAGAGCCCCCTTCGGAAGAAGCGCAGCGCTCTCTAGGACACACGCCAGCCTTGGACACCAGCCCCCGATTCCCTGTTGGGTTGATTAGACCAACGCTATCTCTGTTTCCGTGGTGGTACCCATGGTGTCATTCTGAAATGCGTGCTGTGCGGAGCCCTCCCTGTACTCTCCCCGCTTCTCCGTGCGCGCCGATGCACACACGTGTGTGCACATCCACACGCATGGGTGTGCTGGTGGCTCAGCGGCTCAGCCTGTCAGAAGGAAACAATCCAGCGACTGTGGAAGACTGTGAGGTCCCTTCTCAAACAGGAGGGAAAGCAAGGCGGCCAGGGGTCTGAACGGCCGGGAGACCACCTGGATGCAAGAGTGACTCTGACCTTGTTTTCCTACCTCCAACAGAGTCTCCCTAAGATTCCGTTGTTTCCACTTCCGTTCGCACACTCCTTTCAGATTATCGTGCATGTGAGTCCGTTTCTTTCTCTGAGTTCACATGTCTTTGGTAGTAGCCATCATCTCCCCAACTAGTGTCTCTTATAAATAGGTTTTTAAGTAATTACCAGGATTCACCCAAGTCGTTGGCAGTCCTTCCGCCATGATTACTGAAGGCGTGTGTGTACAATGGCAGTCAGCTGCCCGCATCGGGGTCCATTGTGGGCCGTGGAAGGCTCGGGAAGGTCAGAAGGGACCACTCATCCAAAAAGTGAAGGTTTCATGAGGGTATTTGGTGGACTTCCAAACGCCATGTCTTCTGACTTGACTTTGCTTATTTCCAAAATAAAATGTCAATATTAGAGCTTCAGAGAGAGGGGGGATGAAGGAATGAATTCTGAGAGTATTCAGGAAGACGGATAAAGGCTGAGGAGCAAGGGATTTACTAATGACTGTGGCTGCTTTCCCTGATTGTCATAATCACTGTATTTGCCCGCCTTTTTGAGCACAAAGTAAAAATAACTCAGCTGTCCAAATCGATCTTTCCTTCCTGAGCAAGATAAGCTACACATAATGCATATATATCTCAGAACCCCGTTCCTAGAAAAGCACCACCCCAAGGTCGTCTTGAAGAATAGCTGATTCCTTCAGACCCCACCATTTCATAGTACCCCCCAAGTAAAAACCCCGATTTTATGCATATATAAAATACACGCAAATATCTTTCTGTTCAACTGATATTTAAGTTGTAAAGACTGTATTTTGTTGACACATACTTTGTGCAGTTATATATATATATATATAAAATACATATATATATATAAAATACAAATACATATATATATGTATTGTAAAGAAAAGTTGAGGTAAAAAGACCTGATTTAATAGTGGTTTTACTATTTTTTTTTCTCTCTGGGTTGTAATTTAATAATCTTCAAACAAAATGTTTATGAAAAATGCCAAAGATTCTAAACCTTATCATCCTGTGTCTGTTTTTCTTCATATTATATCTTCCCGGGTTTCTTTCTGGCTGAGCCAGATTTCTGCATGATTTGAGTTGCTTCAAGTTAATGAAGCTGGCTGGAAAAGAGCCTTGCAGAAATTATAAAAGCTCCAGTAAATCTCTTAGTTGTACATACAATAGATATCCAAGAACCTCTTTTGTTAAACCAGTTACTCAATCTTCTGTGTAAACAATGCCTCATTGTCTCACTCCCAACTATCATGTAGTTTATCACAGTCTGTCATTTTGTAACGACCTAAGTCAGACATTTTCAAACAGACATGTGAGATCTGATCAGTCATTTGAATGAAAACTTTCAGCAGCAAAATAACCCTTTATTTATTTAAGAGTGGAACCGATACTTTATTGTTGTTCTTTTGCTATACAATTTCAAAATGAAATAATTTGTCCAACAAGAAGGCATCATTAGTTAGGCTTATTCCCTCTACAGCCCAATAGGAATTCTGAGCATTAAGTTTAGGACATAGACAGCAGCTGGGCTACAAGAGCAGGACTGAATCAACCTTTAATAAACTGTAAATGGAAAACAATTGTTAATTGATTAAGTAGACTTTGAACGTTAAAAAATGTTCGTTGTAAGGGAAATGTGAAGATTAATACAAGAAATCAAACTCATACGAAAGCTTCCAGAATGTTATTTAGATAAAATTTATGGATTGTGGATTCACAGTATGATAATTAAAGGTAATTTAGTAGG
Source organism: Ursus maritimus (assembly GCF_017311325.1). Taxonomy (NCBI): domain Eukaryota; kingdom Metazoa; phylum Chordata; class Mammalia; order Carnivora; family Ursidae; genus Ursus; species Ursus maritimus. The sequence goes on along the minus strand of NW_024425230.1, from coordinate 14,032,919 downwards.
AATGTTGAAGTTTAGCCAAGCTCTTCTGGTTCTCAAACCTCACACTCCCGTTTCCAGCTCTGTCTGGATGTCTTATAGGGATTTCTACCTCAGTGGGTCAGAAACTCTGTTATCTCTCCCTCCATGTTTTCAGGACCCTTAAACCCATAGTCAGTCTCCTTCTAGCTTCCTTATTTCCTTACTGGCACTCGCATCTTCTAGGCTGGGAAGCACTGGGCATCCCGTTTTTTGTTCCTCGTGTTTTTTTTTTTTTCTCCCACCTCCCACTCCCAACCCATAAACTTGTAGATCGAGTGTCGCCGTGTTATCTTTTCCATTTCTATCTTGTCCATTTCTGATCACCACCCCCTAAGCCACGGCCTCCAAAACCTCTTATGAGACTTGGTAATGGTGTCGATTACATTACACCAGATTAATCCCCATCCCGACTATTTTTTTCACTAGGAACACTTTCTCACAAGTGTCTGTAGAAATAAATTCTACTCTCTTTTAAAATTTTCAGAAGGTTCCTGACCCAAATAGGATTTCTTTCATTTCCTTGGCTGAATTAGATTCCACCCTTCTCTCTTGCACCGCCCCCCCATCTTTCATATCTTTCTGGCATTTGCCATATTCTGTGATAGCCCGTTGTTACCAGAGGCTTTGACTCCCTCTGTCCTCTACTGGGTAGACCATCCTGTCTGGAACCTAATAGACACTCAGGAAATACATGATTAATTGATTGGGTCATAGTCAATTTTCTTCTCTGCCCTTTCATGTATACAGAGGGCCGAGATGGGCAGATTAGTGTGGTCTATCAGAGGAAGTAATTTCTGGTATTTAACACACAGCTTAGACCGTGTGATATTATTTGTAAACTTTGGCCATGTCAACTCTAACCTTTTCAGTGATGTCTTATATTGGAGAAGTCATTACCTACATACACAAGAAAATGTATTTGTGCATGGTAAAACAAACAAAAACAAAAACTTTGATTTTTCTTCTTCTAATTTATCATTTAATGAACATATATGGGACACTGATCAACCCGAACAAAACAGACTACATTCCCTTGGGAGAGCCAGACGTGAAACAGATACTTTTGAAACGTGGCATGACATCTGCAGATTCAAGTTTTAAAAAGAGTATTCTGGCTGCAGTGGGTGGACCAACAGCTATGAATGTTCAAAGAAGAGCTAATTTGAATAATCTTGATAAATTGATGGTCACCTGGACCTTCAAATAGTGTCAATGGAAAAAACTACGGGTGAAATTGTGAGATGTTAGGAGGAAAAATGAGTGGGACTTCTCCGTTGCTTGACTATGGGGTGAGAGAGTGAGTAGAATTCAAGATGGCACTCAGTGTTCTCATCTTTGGGTCCAGGAAGATGGTATGGTTTGCTAAGAGAGAATTATAGGAGCAGCCATGAGAGGAACAGCATGAGCCCAGTTTTAGGCAATGTTGAATTTGAAGTACCTGACAAGCATCTAAATGGAGATATCAGGGGATGGGTGGCACAGTCGTTAAGCGTCTGCCTTCATCTCAGGGCGTGATCCCAGCATTCTGGGATTGAGCCCCACATCAGGCTTCTCCACTAGGAGCCTGCTTCTTCCTCTCCCGCTCCCCCTGCTTGTGTTCCCTCTCTCGCTGGCTGTCTCTCTCTGTCAAATAAATAAAATCTTTAAAAATAAATAAATAAATGGAGATCTCAAAGAGGTAACAATATATGGATATGGAGCTGAGAAAAGAAATGCACTATACTTGAAGGAGATATACATAAGGGCCAACATTCATAGAAACGATTGAAGCTACATGCTTCAAGAAATGGACTCCACACTCAAAAAGTTCTATAAAAACAAGTCAGCTAAAGCTAAATAGATATGTTAAATAAGAGAAAAGCAGTAAGCATGTACTGTCATTGAATTCAATTGGTAAAGTGTGTTTCAAGAAAGCAGGTGTGGTCTATAGTGCTCAATACCACTGAGATCACATCAGTTGAGGACAGCATGGTGACCTTTATTTAATGGCACGGCAACTTGTGGGGATCTTGGCAATGAATTGTTTCTGTAGAGTGGTAGGAAAGGAAACCAGATTTGGGTTGAGAAATGAGTGGACCTAGGAAAATGGAGACCACATGCAAGTACCCCTTGAAAAATTCCACTAGAAGGAGAGGAGAGAGCACAGGAACTCAGAATGGAAGAAGGTGACTGGAATTATTAAGAGAAAAAAGTAGATGTGTCATGAACTCAGTGTGCACCTGTTAGTAAGAAAGAATTCTTCATGAGTACGAGATGGAGTGATCTGTATCATCATTTAAAACTGTGCTCTGTCAAAACCGACCTGTCTTTTGTATAGTAGTAATCCAACTTTTATGGGAGTTAAGTGGCTGGGAAATCAAAATAGAATATCTTCTTAAAATATTATGAGTAGTCAATTGATCATTGGATGAATGTTGAAAGGTAACATCTAAAGAATGGCTTGCCTACCCTGCTGTTCTGGTGTATTAATGTAGTGATTTACATGGGGAAATGGATAGTCAAGCACAGAAGAATAGCTAGCATTTTACAGCATTTATTAAATGCCAGGTACTTTGTAAGTGCTTTAGATGTAATAGCTCATTTAACAACAAAACTATGAAATTCCTCTAAATATTTATGGAAAGAATAACCAATTCCATTCAAATTCTCCCAGGAGCTAGTAAAAATTAAAAAGATAATAACACTTTTCTACATATTTTATGAAGCCAGTATAATCCTCATTCCAAAACCCAGCAAAGTGATACAAGGATGGAAAATTACTTACCAAAATCCCTTATGAATATAGATATAAAATTATGAAAGATATGTAAGCTTCTACACTGAAAACATGATGGAGAGAAAGAAGATAAATAAACGTAGGGTTTCATGGATTAGAAGTTTCAATATATTAAGATGTCAAGAGATTAAATATAAGCCCAATAAAAATTACAAGGTTTTTCTTTTACAAAAATTAATCAGCTGATTCTAAAATGTACATGGAAATGCAAGAATCCAAGAATAGTCCAAGCAATCTTGCAGGTGATTAACACTGGCAGATAACAAGATGTATTATAAAGTTATTGTAACTAGACAATGTGCTACGGGCATGAGTGTAGACATTAAAGAAATAGAAAAGACTGGAAAGACACCCATGCATATTTGGTCACCTGTGACCTAATTTATGTCAAAGGTGACATATTTTCAGTGTGGGGACAACATACAGTGTAGGGAAAAAACTTTTTGAAAAATGACCCTGGGTCACTGAAATAGCCACATGAATAAAATAAATATTGACTCCTTCCTTATACTTAAAAAAATCAGTTCTGTATGAATTGCAGATCCAAAAGTAGAAAGCAAAGTAAAAGATTTCAGAAAAAGACATAGGAAAATGTCTTCACATCTAAGCAATAAGCAAAGATGTCTTCAGCTGATAACAGGATGCTAATCATAATGAGAAAATACTGATAAGCTGCAGGTCATTGAACTTAATTTTTTCCTCAAAAAGTATGATTAAGAGAGTAAACGGATAAGCCACAAAGTGAAAGAAAATATGTAATCTTGATATATAATCTGACAATTCTATCCAGAATAAAGTCTTTCTACAAAGAAAAGGCAGAAAACCCAGTAGAAAAGGGGGCAAAAGACTTGAACAGGCACTTCACAGAAGAGCCTATCCCAATGGCGAGCAAACATATAGAAAGGTGCTCAGCATCCCTAGTCATCAGGCAAAGGCAAATCAAAACCACAAAATGGTACACCTGTACATAGCCAAAATGGCTAAAATGAAAAAGGCAATATTAAGTGTCTGTAAGGATGTGGAAAAACAAATTCCTCTATACTGTTAGTGGGTGAGAACATACATTGGTACAAAGGCTTTGGAAAACTTTGGTCAAGTTTTATGGTAAAGCTAACCGTGTGCATACCCTATGACCCTTCCCCCAGTTTCACTCTTAGGTATATAACCCGACAGAGTTGTGCATGCATTCAATACGAGACAAGCCCAAGAATAGTTAGAGCAGCACTACTGGTATAATTGCAAAAACAGCAGCAGTATATATTCTTCTGTATCTGAGATGATCAGTTACTTGGGACTCTACAATGGAAAACCATACAGAAATGAAAGGAAGAACTAAGGTTGCATGCAACAACATGGATATTTCACAAAAGAAACAAGACAGCACAAATACATGCAATGCGAGATTTCATTTACCTGAAGTTCAAACACAGAACAACACTATCTATGGTGTTAAAAGTCAGAAGTCTGGGGGTGTAGCGGCTAAAAGCCGTGAAGTGGAATTTCTGGGATGATGTCAAGGTTTTTGTCATTTTGGTCTGGATTCTAGTTACGTCAACTTGTTGACTTTGAAATTCACTGAGCTGTAAACTTATGACTTGTATAATTTTCTGCATGTTTACTAAGAGGAAAGAAGAAAAATTATGAAGCATGGCCATTTTATTCCTAATTTACAATAAAAGAAACTGAGGCTGATTACTGTTAGTATTTTAAACATGAAAGAAGAGCACTAATCCAAATAAACATTTTAAATTGTGTAAGAGTTGGGAGTCATTTTAAACAAGCCCAAAATGGACAGTTCCTCAATAATCTCATTGCGTTTGAATATTCAATGGTGTCTCACAAATCAGTCGTCATTTTGAAAAGATCTTCATTACTAGGAGTACAAAAAGTGACTTCCTCTAACTGATCATCTACAGAAGTGCTTTACATGAGCAAATTGGACCTTGATACCTCAGGATCTGAAGTGTTCCAGAAAGTTCTTTCTTTTGGGGCAGATGGGTGGCTCAGCCAATTACACGTCCAACTCTTGGTTTTGGCTCAGGTCATGATCTCAGGGTCCTGATCTCAGGGTTGTGAGATGGAGCCCCGTGTTGGGTTCTGTGCTCAGTGCAGAGTCTGCTTGGGATTCTCTCCTCCGTCTTTCTCTCCCTCTCTTTCTCCCCCAACGCATGCTCATGCTCTCTCTCAAATAAATAAATAAATAAATAAATAAATAAATAAATAAATAAAATATTTTGAAAAAAAGTTTTCTCTTTTTACAGGTTATACTTAATGTTCATTGAACCTGACAGTGCAAGTAGTTAAGTTTTTGGGGGGAGTCAAAAGTTATACCCGGTTTTTCCACTGTCCAAAGGGTCAGTGTGCCTAAACCCCTGAATGGTTCAAGGTTCAACTCTACACACATACACAGATATTCCTAAATTTTTTAAAATTTCACATATCTCTAGAAATTGATCTGTAGATTCCAATTAAGAACCCAAGAACCTGTATTTTCAGGCAAAACATTCAGATTTTTCTGAATGATCTCTTTGCCTCTTGCTCCATTTGACACCTTCGGTGGAAGATGTGTTTTTCTAGAAGCCCAATGTCAGTAGGCTGCTCAGTGCCAGCATTCAATTCATTCATTATTCAATCCAGCTTTTTTCTGGGAAACGTTTTATTAGGCTAGTCTTTACAGCTGAGAAATCCTGAGATTTCAATTTGCTTTCCATTCCTTTAATTCATTACAATAATACATACAAGCTTCTCTTCTCCATGTATTTTCATTATCAGATCAAAGCAACTGGTTGGAAAGGCAAAGACACGTGGAATCATTTGTTCAACTGCATGATGAATAGCTGGCATAACCGATTTCGTAACTGCATCTACCAGATAAATTGTGATGTGCATAGTGGTAAAGGCCATGGTTTTTTTTTGTTTTGTTTTTTGTTTTTTGTTTTTTTGTCTTGTTCTGTTCTGTTTTGTTTTTACCTCAAAAGTTCTGCACAAGCTGGAGAAGTGATCCAGCAAAAAAAAGTTAACAGGGACAAGTAGAATGTTCCTTTTACAATGAAAGGAGACAGCAGATTTTTTTTTTTCCTAATTGAGGCATGGATCACCTGCATTGTATGTCTACTGCACGTGGGGCTGGGCCCAGGGAGAGAATGGGGTTTGCTGAACAAGTGAGAGACAGAGTCTCTCTGACTTTTTGAAAGGGTTGGACAGCAGTGGCAAGTTGTACAGAGAGCTGTGATCCTGGGCAGAACTGAGCTCACACGGGGAGAGACACAGGCATGTGTTATCTCCAACTCTGAAAGTTTTGCCCTAGACTATGTTTTTTGTCAATCTCAGCAACTTGTGCCCCGGGGGACTTGGAAGGGCAACCCAGAACGTGACTCTGATCAGAGAAGCCTCTTATCATGTAAGAATAGCCTTTCTTCTTTTCATAATACAGTATATTCCATTTTTAAACCACCTAAAATGTTTGTGTATTTTTTCTCTCTTCCAAACCATTAATAAAGATGTTAAAACAGCCCATGACCTTGATTCCTTCCACCCACTGACCAGACACCTCTCTTTAACTAGATCCAGTAGCATTTATCACTCTGACCACCTTGAAAAATATAACTGTCAACTTGCCAGTGTGCCTTTTTTACAGCAAATTAAACTTAAAATTGGAGCTTTGTGAGATCCCGCTGTATCTTCTCCTACTTATTTCTTTTTGAAGATTTTATTTATTTATTTGGCAGACAGAGAGAGAGCAGAAGCAGGCAGAGCGGCAGGCAGGGGGAAAGGGAGAAGCAGGCACCCCGCTGAGCAGAGAGCCTGATATGGGGCTCGATCCCAGGACCCTGGGATCATGACCTGAGCCAAAGGCAGCTGCTTAACCTACTGAGCCACCCAGGCGCCCCTCTTCTACTTATTTTAAATAGCAAACAGATCGCAGGATTATTTCTAGATAAGCACCCCCACTCTAATCAGGTTTCAGCTTCATAATTTATAGCAGTGTATTTGCTTGTAAGACTCTGGACCCAGTTATAACCATCCCAGTAATGACTATTTATGCACTGTCACTTACAGTCAAGGCACTCTAAAATCATAGTTTTAGTCAATTACAAAGATATTTTGCATAATTAACATGGTGTGTCTGGGCTTAAGGTTTTGATCTGTGCTCTGATTCTTGATTTTACATGAACCACTTCAAAAGTGTCCTGGTTGGGGGGAGGGGGGCTTGAGGAGTGGTGAATTCTCTCGGGTCTGAGCAGTTTTAGAACTATTGACTTTTGAATGATGAGGTTTCCTGACATTTTTTTCCCCCTTGCTTCTTATAAATGGTTACTTGGTCAGACTGTCCATTTCTTCCGAGTATTCATATTGGCTGTTCCCGTGAAAGATTTCCTAATGAATAGTGTCACATTCATTTAATAATTAATGCCTCCTTTTCTCCTGACCCTTAGTTTTTAGCCTGGATTTCGATTATTCATAGTCCTGTGGGAGTGTGCGTGAATTCAATTCACGTGTGCTCCTAAAACTTCCCATTAAGTGTTAAACTCTAGTAGTTTCAAACTTCTCTCCCAATGTTCTGATAATCTATAAAATTGCTACCTTATTTGATCTGTTTCACCCACTTTCTCTTTTTTATGGTCGTCCATTCTCTAATTCAGAGGCAACAAAAATTTTACATGTCCTAGAACAGGCAATTTAAGAGGGGAGAAAACTCAGAGGACTGCTTGACCCCAAATTTGGACTATACTGAAATAAAAACTAGGTGTTTTGTTGTTGTTGTTGTTGTTGTTGTTGTTTGTTTTGTTTTGTTTTTTCCACCTGCCTTTTGTTAGTATTTGATTGTGGCTAGTTTGGAGTTGGGTGAGCTCAATGTCCCGGAGCCAGAAAGATAGGGGTTCGAATCCAAGATCTGGTACTGTGGTACCAACTTACTGTTTGTCTTTGGACATCCCATTTATCGTCCTGGAGCCCCAATTTCCTTTGCTACAAATAGAAATAATAGCACCCAAATTATGAGGGTTTTGAATAAAAATATATATGCTCAGTACATATGTTCACTTTTATTGAATTAGGATACACACAGAGTAGTAGTAGGTATACAGCTTCATGGTTTTTCAAATTGAATATTCTCATGAAACTAACACCCAGATCAAGAAACTTAACAAGACTAACATCCTAGAAGCCTCTATGTGCCCCTTTGGATTACTGCCCCTCAAGGGTACTTATAAAATTTCTCAAACTCGGCACTATTAACCTTTGGAGCCAGATAATTCTTCATGATGGAGTGGTGGGATACTTACCTCTGCAGGGATGTTTCACAACATCCCTAACCTCTACCAAGTAGATGCCAGTAGTACCCCTCCCCCTCCCCCCGATCTGGGAAGATATGACAATGAAAATGTGTCCAGATATTAGCAAATGCTCGGGAGACGGGGGCGGGGGGCAGTGTGAGGAGCAAAATATCTCCCTAAGCTGAGAACCACTTCTTTATACTGTGCATTATGCTGCCGGAACCCCAGGCCAAGGGGGACCCCTCCCCTGTGAGCTGTCCTTTGTTCTCCAGTCCTCCCCACTCTGTGGTAACTCACCAGCACCAGCGGCAGAAACTTTAGGTAGGTTCCTAACTATCAGTCCTGAAAGGAGGGCGTCCCTGGATCTGGGCCCCCAAAGGTCTAGCTTCTGTTCCCATTTCTCCACAGCTTCTCTCACCCCCTGCCAGTGGAAGTTTTCATTGGTTCAACCATGTTGGAAAACTGTTGGCCCTATTTATTAAATATTTACTAAACTGAGCGTATGCTTACCCTGGTGATTCTCTTTTGAGTATCTATTCAATCATTTATAACTAACCTTTTCCCAAAAGAATTGAAGTAACTTGCAACTACAACATTATTATGTTCATTAACTGTCCTAGTTTAGCAGAGCCTTACAGCTGAAAATAAGATACATTATTTCTTGGATATGTGGGATAAGCATCCAGGAGCTCAGGGTTAGTATTAATTGTTTTGTAATAAATGATCTTAAAATTTACATCAAATTCTTAATGGATCTACGAATTGTGACTGTTGGATATGTCTCTGAAATCTCTTTTAAGTCATTATGCTTCTACTCTTTTTTTTTTTCTTGCAATTTATTCGTTGAAGGAACTGGTGTTTTCTCCTGTAGAGCTTCTGACCATCTGAATTTTGATAATTGCACCCCCATGGTGTGGTTTAATATTTTCATCTGTTTTTCCTGTTCTCTGCAAATTGTAGTTGGAAAGAAGTGTCCTCAGATACAGCTTTGATACTTTTGGAAATACTTCTCTGTAATGCTGGTATACTCTGCCACCAAGAGGCGTATAATTTGGGCAGTTGTTACACTTTAGATCCATTAATTCATTAGAGCTACAGTATAGGAATAGTTTAAATCTTGTTTTTCTTCTGTATTTATTAGTTTATACTGCAAAAAAGTGAATGCCTCATTCTACCACTCGTTTAACCAATAGTAAAAATTTTTTAAAGTTTTTATTTAAATTCCCGTTAGTTAGCATACATTATATTAGTGTCAGGTGTACAATATAGTGATTCAACACTTCCATACATCACCCGGTGCTCATCACGACAAGTGCCCTCCTTACACCCCGTCCCTTATTTCCCCGACCCCCTCAACCACCTCCCCTTTGGAAACCGTCAGTTTGTTCCCTATAATTAAGGGTCTGTATCTTGGTCTTTCTCTCTCTCTCTTTTTTCCCCTTTTGCTCATTTGTTTTGTTTCTTAGGAAGTGGTATATAAAAACAATGGGATATTACTCAGCCATTGAAAGGAATGAACTCTTGCCATTTGCAATGACTTGGATGGAGTCAGAAGGTAGGTTGCTAAGCAGATAAACCAGTCAGAGAAAGACAAGTACAAATAGTAAAACTCTTATAGGAAACTGAGGATCTTTCCCTTTATTTACCATCAAAAAAAGATGTATTCACCAGCATCGAATGATTAATTACATCTTTTGTCTATAAACCAACAGGTTTAAGCTTTTTACTATGTTTCCAATTATTATCCCTATATACAGATTGTCCCATTTTTGACCAATGAAGGTCCCTTTGAGTCAGCTTCTGATTTCTTTTGACATGATCTTAGTAGTTTTTGATTGTTTCCTTGATATTTGACATAATGAGATGTTCCAAACTCATACTATACCTATCTTACTGTGGACCAGAAATCAGTCATTTCTCTCAAGAGTCCTGGTTCCTTTCGATGGGAAATGATATTCCCACACCACAATCTGGGTGCATTAGTTAGGATTCTCCAGAGGAAAAGAACCGTAGGATGTGTGTGTGTGTGTGTGTGTGTGTGTGTGTGTACTTATAAAGAGATTGATTATAGGAAATTGGCTTAGTGACTCAGCAAGCTGGAGACCTAGGAGAGGCAATGATGTAGTTCCAGCCTGGAAACCTCGAAAACGCTGGCCAATGTGTCCGTTTTCAGACTGAAGGCAGGAAAAAAGCCAGTGTCTCCAGTTTGAAGACAGTGAGGCAGAGAGAAACCTCTCTTACTTACAGGAAGTGAGAATTTCTGTTCTAGTCAGGCTTTCAACAGATTAGTGAGGCCAATACGCACTAGGGAGGGCAATCTGCTTTAGACAGTCTACCAATGTAAGTGTCAATCTCATCCCAAAACATCCTCACAGAAACGTGCATGAAAATGTTTGATCAAATATCTGGGCACTGTGTGGCCCAGTCAAGTTGATGCTTAAAATTAACCATCACACTGGGTGCTGGGGTGCTCAGTACTGCTGAGTTTCCAGTTGTCTCTAGCCATTTTCAGTGCACAGAACTAGGAAATATTTTTTAATGACATACATCATGAATTCATGCTGACACTTCTGATTACAGAATTTTTACTTTATTAATATCAATATTAATATTAATTAATAATATCAATTAATTAAGTCTTTAATATTACTTGTGTGTCTTATTTCCCCTAGATGGTGAATCCCGGGTTTCAATAACCCCCCTAATGATACAATTAAGATATTACATAATAAAGCATGTTCTTTATCCCAGAACACAGTCACAGCAGTCTGAGAACAGTAATGCCAGCACTCCCATTCATAACATTATCACTAAATATTTTAATCGATTTATGTAGTTCTTCAAATTTTTGTCTTTGAGTTACTTAGAATAGTTTCTCTCTGGCACGATGCTAACAACCGCAGACATATGTAGGTTCATTTGTTTTATTTACTTATTTTCATCTTTAGGGATTGCTTTTTAATATTTAATTTTTTGGATAATAGGTAAATAGTCACTCTCCTCCAAAGTCAAATCTACAGCACAAAGTATCATCAAATAAGCCTGATTTCTATTGCTGCTTTCTCCAGATCAGTCTATCCTTCTTCCCAGAAGTAACCATTCAGATCAATTCTGTGGCTTTTCCTCCCATCTTGTTTTTTCAATTTTTTAGCATACGCACATACAGACACACATAATTCTTCCCCTCCTTCATAGAGAATTGGTACCCTTCTAAAATGTTTCCATGCAACTTACATTTTTCACTGGAAAACACATTCTGGAGAGCACTCTGCAACAGCATACAAAGATGATCCCACTCTGTTTTGCAGCCTGGATGGAACAAGCAATAGATATTTGGTTCTTTCCATCTACTGCTTTACAAATGACCCTGCAATGAATTGTTTTGTACCTACATGTCTTTATAGTTTTACCAATGATTCTTTTGGATAGATTCCTAGAAGTCGGATTTCTTAGTCAAAAGGTAAATATACATGTAATTTTGATAGGTATAGCTAAATTCTTCTTTACAGAGCTCTTAATAATTTTGTATTGTCTCCAGTGGTGTTTGAGAATGCCTGTTCCCCCAGTCTTACCAATGTGGTCGGTTGACAAACTTCTGGATTTTTACAATCTGATAAGTGAGAAATAGTATTTGAGTATAGTTTTAATTTGAGTTTCTGTTATAATGAGAAATGCTTTTCCTATGTTGAACATCCATATATATATATATTTTTTGCATTTCTTGTTCTGTGAATTATCTGATTATTTATCTAGCCCATTTTTTTGTATAGGAATTTTAGTATTTTTTTATTTTTTAGAAAATAATTATATAGGAATATTAACCATCTGTGATATGTTACAAATATTTTTTCCAAGATTATCATTTTTTAAACTCTAATTATGGTGTCTTTTGTAAAAAAAAAATAGTTTTAGTTTTTATATTATTTTTTGGTTGTTCTATAAAATCATTTCTTCTGTGTTTTTCCATATTGTTCCTGGATTTTGACTGATCATTAAGGAAGTTTTCCTCATTCACAGGTGACAGAAGAACCTACCCTTGTTTTTTGTTTTTTTTGTTTTTTTTTTTCATGTGATCATTTTGTTTGCCATTTTATTTTTAAGTATTTGAGCAGTTTTTGTTTATACATTTAAATCTGTTTGATTTTCTTCTGACATAGAGGTTGCTGTCAAAAAGTCTAATGTTGGGGCGCCTGGGTGGCACAGCGATTAATCGTCTGCCTTCGGCTCAGGGCATGATCCCAGCGTTACCGGACCGGATCGAGTCCCACATCAGGCTCTTCTGCTATGAGCCTGCTTCTTCCTCTCCCACTTCCCCTGCTTGTGTTCCCTCTCTCGCTGGCTGTCTCTCTCTCTGTCAAATAAATAAATAAAATATTAAAAAAAAAAAAAAAGTCTAATGTCAGTCGGATTTTCTACCGCTTATAAGTGACTTACTATTTTTCCTTGGAAGTTCAGTAGTTTTACTAGAAAAATGTCTCAATTTTGATCTTTGTTATCCAGTATTGTTCAGTTATCCCAAGTATAGAGTGTGCCTATTCAAAATGGCATTTCAGTCCATGTTCAAGTCCTGCTGAGTATATCCTCGGTAGACTTACTGAGTCATAGGGTAAGAACATCAAGCTGTAGGAGATACACCCAAACACTTTCCTGAAGTGGTTGTACCAATCTGCATCTCAACCAGCATTGTAGGAGAGTTCTGATGGCTCCACATCTTCCCCAACACTCCACACCTCCATCCCATTTCATTGTAGCTCTCTGCATGTGTGTGCAGTAGTATCTCCTTACAGTTTTAATCTGCATTTTTCTGATGGCTAAACACATTGGGCACATTGTCATATCTTCCCTTCACCATTTAGATATGGTAGTCTCCCCTAACCACCTGGGATAGAAATTGCAAATATCTCTCCAAGTTTGATGTCTTTAAGCTCTGATTGTGGTGTATTTTGCAAAAAAAAAAAAAAGAAAAAAAAAAGTTTTAGCTTTTATGTATATTTTTGCTTTTTACAAATTTTTTGGTGGTTTTGCTTTCCGTGGTTTCAGTTACCCGTGGTCAGCCGTGATCCAAAAGCAGACGATCCTCTTTCTGGTGAATGGTCAGAAAGTCAATAGCAGCCTAAAGCTATGTCACTTCATTTTATCATCTCACATCTTCACAAGAAGGGTGAGTACAGCACAAGAAGAAATTTTGAGAAAGACAGACCACATTCGCATGACTTTTATTGCAGTATATTGTTACAATCGTCTATTGTATCATTAAGTGTTATGAATCTCTCACCGTGCCTAATTTATAAATGATCATAGGTATGTATGTATAGGATAAAACATGGTACACATAGATTTGGTACTATCCAAGGTTCTGGACATCCACTAGGGATCTTGGAACGTATTCCCAGCGGGGATGGAGGGACTCCTGTATGAAGTGTTTATTCAACCCTATTGCCATTTTTTTCCCCAAAGAGCATTATCTTCTTTTTCTTTCACTCTTTATAAAACCTCCTTCCATGTAATCTGCCTATGAACCAGTTAGCAGAGACATGGATGACAAGCACTCTTCCCATTTTATGACTTGCCTTTTCACTTCTTATGACTTGCCAATGATGTCTTTCAATGAAAAGAAGCTCTACATTTTAACACAGTGCAATTTATTACTTTTGTCTGGTTTTAGGATGGAGATGTGGGTCAGGATAGCTTCACAGCTACTGTTCTTGCAAAGCGATAAAAAAACATGGCTTTGCCCTTTGAGTTCTCTCTCCTCTTTTTTTTATCGCTGGTATCTAAAATGTCTGCCTCCTTCGCCACATTGTTCATGTTGCACTCAATTTCATTTCCACTCATAACAGTTTTTAACTTATCAGGGGACTTTGTCCTAAAAGGAAGCTTTGCTCTGTGGGTTTTGATATGTGAGCATTCATAGTGCCCAGATGGCCCCAGTTCTGTCAGACCCTACCACGCACTCACCTAAAAACCGGAATGTGTGGAAGTCCTTCCTAGTCTCATCTGCTGTCCGCACATTGCCTGCCATACTTCTCTGACTACTTTCTGGAAATTTGTTTTTGTTTTTATCTCAGTTCCATAGATGTCCCATGCCTCCTCTGTGGATACCATGTAGGTCTTGAGACTATCAAGTTTGTCCTCACCCATTTACATTTTGGGGCTCTTGGAGATGTCATGTCATCTAGTTTGGGTGGCTTATGTAATATATACGTTTTGGTTATGATATCATAATTTCCCTGCTTGTCTTCGTGAAATGATTTGGAAAGATTATATATGTATATAATATACATAGTCTTCATCATCCTCCCTGAATTTCTCATACTATAATTATTATCATTCTCATCTTGCAGAGGGGAAACCAAGCCCTTATAGAATCTCTATCAAAGCCAGTTAATGGAGATGCCTGGGAGGCTCAGTCAGTTAAGCGTCTGCCTCCTGCTGAGGTCATGATCCCAGGGTCCTGGGATCGAGTCCCACATCGGGTTCTCTGCTCAGCAGGGAGCCTGCTTCTCCCTCTCCCTCTGCCCCTCCCCCTGCTTGTGCTCTCTCTATCTCTCTCTCTCAATCTCTCTCCCTCTCTCTGACAAATAAATAAATAAAATCTTAAAAAAAAAAAAAAAGCCAGATAATGGTAGTATGTGGAATGGGAATCAAGCCTATTTCTGTGAACTCCAAGGGTTTTTTTGTTTTGTTTTGTTAAGATTTTGTTTATTTATTTGTCAGAGAGAGAGAGAGCACAAGCAGGGAGAGCGGCAGGCAGAGGGAGCAGCAGGCTCCCCGTTGAGCAAGGAGCCCAATGTGGGACTGGATCCCAGGAGCCTGGGATCGTAACCTGAGCGGAAGCAGGGACTTACCTGACTGAGCCACCCACGCATGCCAAACTCCAAGGTTTTAATACTGTTTCACTTCTTCTATTCTATGGCCTACTTTCATTTATTTATTTATTTGTTTATTTAGATTTTATTTTTAAGTAATCTCTGTCACCAACATGGAGCTTGAACTCACAACCCCAAGATCAAGAGTCACATGCTCCTCTAACTGAGCCAGCCAGGTGCCCCTGTTTATTTTTTATTTTTATCTAATAAAACAAAAGTCCTTGTCTGGCATGTTTCATAAAGTATATACTATTTTAATCATTTTGTATAAACATAATTTATAAATAAAACTACAATTATCAGGGGTGTTCAAAATACTTTAATTGCTCAGTATTCATGGTTTCAAATAAAATGTAAAGATATATGGGCACCTGGGTGGCTCAGTCAGTTAAGCTTCTGATTCTTGGTTTCTGCTCAAGTCACGATCTCAGGGTCCTGGGATTGAACCCCACATCAGGCTCTGCGCTCAGTGGGGAGTCTGCTTGAATTCTCTCTCTCCCTCTGACCCTCCCCCTGCTCTCTCTCTCTCTCAAATAAATAAATAAAATCCTCAAAAAATTTTTAAGATGTAAAGATCTGGTAACTTACTCAGTATGCATTAAACTATGTAACAGGAAGTTTGAATACTTGCTATAATGAAGAAAATAAGAATCCTAGAAAACAAAGATTCATTTTCATCTTCTTTATAATAGCCAGTTGTTATAATGTGAGGAAAGACAATGAAAATACATGAGAAATTATAAACAACGGCTTTCATATTGTGGATTCTGACGCTGTAGATATCCAAATTTCATATGCAACAGAAAATACAAATTACTGCAGTTTCATATCACATTAGCTGAGTTGGGAAAACAACATCTACTTGGAGGGATAAACATTTGATGGAAATTGGCTAAACACTACACACCAGGCTATTTTTTTCCCTTCCTTCACTGTTGCTTAAAAGTATAATAAAGAGAAGTACAATGAAAATGTCTGGAAGGATAAAGTCTCCCAGAATCATTAAAGAGCACAAGTCAGATTATAAACAGAAATGTTCAGTGAGGTTTAATTTTGAGGCCGTGTCCCCTTTGCAGGTCAAAAATGATAAGATGCATTAAAGGGACTCCTTTGTGTTGGTTTCTATGGCTGCTATCACAGATTGCCGGAAATTTCGTGGCTTGACACAAGACAAATTTGCCTTATAGTTCTAGAAATCAGAAGTCCCAAAAGATCTCACTTGGCTAAAGTCAAGGTGTCAACAGGACTACATTCCTTCTGGAAGCTTTAGGTGAGAGTTGATTTTCCAGGTTTTAGAGGCTACTCCCACAACCCTGCTCCTTGCCGTTCCCCCCACCCCACCCCCATCTTCAAAACCAGCAATGCTGAGCAGTGTCCTTGTCATTCTGCTTTTCCTCTGGTTGTCTTTTCCAATTCCCTTTCCATGTGTAAGCACTATAAAATACTATATATATAATGATTATATTGGCCCCACCTGAGTAATCCAGGATAATCACCCTATATTCAGGATAGCTAATCAGCAACCTTGATTCCCCTCTGCCGTGTAGCCTAACACATTCACAGGTCCTGGGGATTAGGATGTGGATATCCATCATGGGTCATTATTCTGTCTACCCCATCCGCTAAGGTTTCCTAATCTAAATTGACCAGTTTGGGCAGGAGCACATTTCTCTCCTGTTTTCTTAGGAGATTCTGTCGTCCATATTTATTTTCAAAGCAGAATTTCTTATACTTCTGCGGGTTATGCCCATCCATTCACAGGAGCGTGTCGCATATATACATATACACGTCGTTACTTTATTCAGAACATCACCGAAAACTAAAAGTAGGTGAAAAAAAACATCCTATGCTCTTAATGTCTTAATAAAGGCTTCAAGACAGTATGGGATGATATAAAACGCATCAAGCTGAGAATCAGAAAATCTATGTTCTCCACCTGAATCTGCCCTTTTATACACTTTCATGTAAAACATTAGTAGTGGTAGTACTTGAACGAGCTGCATAGAGAGGCACGAGCCTTTATTTCTCTCCGAGGTATTCCCCATCATTAAAATTCCATTAAGAAGCCTCACAGCCAACTCATGGTCAGCTCCAGCGGTGAAGCATGGAAGGAGGATAATCCTGGTGTAAATTTAACTCAGAAGGAAATGCTTTTATATAGTAGGGCCAGGAGAGGAGCCTCATCTCTGTTAGCCAAATAAAAGCCAGACTCCAAAACTCTAATTCTTGATGTCATCACTAATACTAATTCTTGAACCAGCTGAGTACAAAGTTGTAGTACACCCTAACTCAGTTTCTCCGCTAAAGTAATAGGATGAGATAGTTAGGGATGGAACCCTAAATTCTAGTCTTGTGCATAAAATGTTTCCATTTTTGAAGATCTCAGCATTAGATCAGTCCATTTTGTTGTGTAACAATACTGCCTCAATGCTCAGCAAAAGCGGATGTTGAAACTCATCATTAGATACAGTTTGGGCTTATATTTCCCCAATTCTCAGTTTCAATTATCCGTGCTATACTTGTCTCCTATCATTTCAGAAAATCACAAGTTGGCAATCATAATTACATAAGTCTTTTTGAACAAGCTGTCAAAAATAGAGGCTTAACACTAAAAAAAAAGAGAGAGAGAGAGAAGAAGAAATGGCAGTCCTTTAAATTGATTGGTTTGGGGAATTTTCTCTCTGGATTTGGCCCAAGATTGGATTGAAGTAGTTGATGATCTTAATAGTATCCTTAAATTTTAACCACACAGTCACATTACTTGTGACTCACACTAGGAAATGATTATGTCAGAACTGGAAACTATAAAGCTAGAAATTGTATAATAATAGAAATACCAATTAAGCTGTGAGTTGCCAAAGCACACTGGACTCTGCTAGAACCTAAAACCAACAACCAACTTGCCGTATTTCTTTTGTCTCTAAATCTGTATTCTATTAATATCGGTGAGCTGCGTGGAACTCAGTCTGCTAAAGAGATATTAGGTGCCTACGTGTGGAAATGTACATATGCTTTTCAACAAATAGACAACAGGTCAAGCTAATGAGAAGTGTTCACCTGAGGAATTCATCACATTTTAATAGGTTTGTCATATTGACATGGGGACTGCGTGAGTCATCATTTCCCGCCAAGGTGAATCTCCACAGTGGACAGCAGTTTTGCATTTTAATACTTGATGCATGAAAATTCCACTGCTGGCATCTACTCCTGCCATTTACCATCCTTTGGGACATAAATTTAGCTGGGCTCAATTGTGTAGAGAATTTTTTCAATGCCGGGACCGGGAGAAAAGCTAACTTCCTAGCGGTGCGAACTTCAGTCAGTTCATGCCACTGTGTCTTGGCTTTCAAATGGGGGTTTTGTGTGGAGGAAATCTAGTAATTTCACACAGATAAAAAGAGATCAGAGAGAGAGAGAGAGCCAGACCAGCTGTGTAAGCAATTTGGAAAAGTGCAAGTTTTTTTTTTTTTTTTTTTAATCATTATTGGAAATGCTACATTTTTGTGTTAGGTTAGGATAACGTATGTTGTTTAATGTATAGATTTCTGTACTGTGAAGTACTGCCAGGTTATATTTAAATTTTCTTTTTCTTTATGGCTTTAAACCATGTGCCTTTATTTTTTTGTTCTGTTAACTTGAGCCAGTGTTTCAACTCCTCCATCTTTGAATTCAGGATGCCACTGTCCTGCCCTTGCACCATGTCTCAACCCCCTCCCACTTGTCACCTCCTCGTACTGCGAATACCCCTTCCTTTCTCTCTTGGGTCACATCTGTGGCTTCCTGGGCCACATGCCCTCTCTCCAATTATGCTGAAGGACATCTAGAAGCAATTTTTTTTTTAATTTTTAAAAGATTTTATTTATTTGAGAGAAAGAGAAAAAGAAGGAGCATGAGTGGGGGAGGGGGGCAGAAGGAGACGGAGAAGCAGACTCCCCACTGAGCAGGGAGCCTGACTCAGGGCTCCATCCAAGGACCCTGAGATCATGACCTCAGCCAAAGTCAGATGCTAACTGACTAAGCCACCCAGGCGCCCCTAGAAACAACTTTCTAAGACAGAATATATAGAAAGTTACGTATTTGAGCCCTTTGCGGTCTGAAAATGTATTTATTTGCCACTGGTGCTTGTCTACAGTTCAAAGGTCATGGTTCAGTGCTGACTTCACAAAAATGTTTCTTCCCTCGGAGCCCTGGGGCTGTTGCATTTAGTGGCCCGCAAGAGGTTGGCGCGCCAATCCGCTTTTGCTCTGTCGGCAACCTTTTATCCTTTTTCACTTTTTTTGGTTGTGTTTGTGTTGTTTTTAAGAATTGTTAGTTTACGTTTGCTTGCACGTTTCACAAGGATTCACCGAGATCTAGATCACTTTTCAATTCATTCCTGTTGGCACTCAGGCTGGAATGAAGCCTTTCAAGCTAAACCTTATTACCCAGTTCAGGCCTAAAAATGTGTCCCCTCTTATCTATGGACGTAATTTCTCTTCCTCCTGATTGAGGCACCTGTAGACAGAGAAGTTAGACTTTGAATAATCCTTTGTCCCTCTCTCTCTCTTTTTTTCCTCTTATATTTCTTCTTTTGCTCTACACTCTGGGAAACTTGACTTTCTGTTTCGATCTTTCGATTTATTATTTAATTTGACAAATCATATTTTAAATTCTGTTATTGTTTCCATAGCAGTCTGTTCCCCTCCTCCCCCCCCCTCCTCCTCCTCCTCCTTCTTCTTCTTCTTTACTTTTTCTCAAATCTGAAGGTAATAGAGTGGTTTTTTGTTTTGTTTTGTTTTGTTTTCATCTGTCTTTCTGAATCATCTATTTCTTCCATGTCAGTTCTTCTTTCACATTATTTGTTTCCCTCACAGATCTGTGGATCCATTATTGATTCTTCTTATTTGGGACCGAAGAGCTGGATTGGCTGTCCTAGGCAACACCCGCAGGTCTTCTCTGCTGGTGGGTAAGTAGGTCCCTCTCCTGATAAATCCATCTTTGGAAGAAGATCTCTGTCAGTCTGGGGAGAGTGTGCCCACTGGCTGTATGCGCTCAGGTAGGCAGAGAGTCTGTTCCAGGCTGTGAGTCCTTCCAGAATAAGAAAGACTTGGTTCTGAGCTTGCCAACACCACCCTATGAATGTTGATATTACTCAGAGCTGACATTTAGGCAGTGTTGTAAGTATTGTAAATATAATAATTATTTAATCCTCAACACAACCATGTGCAGTAGTTATACTATCATATCCCCATTTTACAGAAAAGGAAAGTAAGGCACACATAGTTACAGAAATTGTTCAAGGTCACACAGCTAGTAAGAAACAGACCTGAGCTTTAAGTCCAGCCAGGCTGGCTCTGGGGCTTGTGCCCTTGACTATTACATATTCTGCCTGAAGAAAATCCATTGATATTCTCAAAAGGAGAAATCTTAAGTTTTATGTATTGAGGCCATGCCAGCTTCCAGTGAATCTCTCTCTTCCCAGAACCTCTTCTCATTCGTGCCCCTTTTATTTATTTATTTATTTTTAAAGATTTTATTTATTTATTCGACAGAGATAGAGACAGCCAGTGAGAGGGGGAACACAAGCAGGGGGAGTGGGAGAGGAAGAAGCAGGCTCATAGCGGAGGAGCCTGATGTGGGGCTCGATCCCATAATACCGGATCACGCCCTGAGCCGAAGGCAGACGCTTAACCACTGTGCCACCCAGGCGCCCCTCATTCGTGCCCCTTTTAGACCCTGCCAACTTAAAGATGAGCTTTCTGAGTGTTGCCAAGGACCAAGTTGCTTCCTGCTCCACTCCACAAGTGCAGAGACTCCACTGGCCTAATCCCCTATTTGGCATTTCCTCTCCACCTGCTATTGTCATGTTCCATTCACCCCCACACTGCTCCACAGCTCGTCTGTCATGACTCCTCCTTTATACTCTCAGCTTTTGTGCATTTATTCTCTTTTGTATGATCCTCTAATTTTATTAGCTTCTTATTAAAGAAGAACCATTCCACCGCGTTCAGTTCAACAGATTTTATGAAACCAAATTAAGCATAATTTTTGGCCCTTATGTACATATTTATCTGTTCAAATGGTTTAAAACAACCTGTGCCAATTACCACTATGACATTATCATTCTAAACTAGTAATTAGTTTTGGTTAACCCAAGTTAGTCTAGTGATAAAGACGGGAATGTATTTTACTGTTTTCCATATGCCTAGACTTACATATGTGCTTTGATATATCTAAAAGCCTAGGCATAAGAAAGCGTCTGAAGACATTTGAAATTTTATTCTGAAAGGGTCTTATCATAAAAACGTATGCAATTTCCACTAGTTCCTTCCATAATTTTTGAATACTGACTATGGACGGAAGCACTGAGCGAGTCTTAAGGATCTCAGACAGGAGAAATTCGCTGCCTTTTAAAGCCCCATAATTTTTGTCGGAAAGCTTAATTATAGGTCTATTTCTCAGGTTTTAGAAATAAGTTCTACTAATATAATAAAAACTAATATTTTAAAGTTTAAACTTTCTTATTATTACTTAAAAATGACCCAGTGAGGCCGGTTCTTAGACATGTCAAGTCACTGAATATTCTTTTTTCCTGTGAGAGAAATATCAGTAGAATTTGAGCCAGAAACTTTACTGAAAGTCAATGCCACCTCTTTGCATTTATCACTGCCAGTCTGGCTCTGCATATTTTTTTCCTATTCGCCATGCATTGTTAACGGTGATTGTCATGTAATTAAATCACTGCTCATCACAAGAGCCTGTTTTTATGCTGAGATAAGCATCAGAAGCCTGCTGCAGGACCCCCAGATCAATAAAGATGTTCCCAGTAGGATTACAAAGAGGCTGGGGTTGAGCAGGGCACCAGAATTAATTAGGAATGATTTCTCTTTTTCTTTCTACTTTCAATATATTTTTTAATTGTTTTTCCATTTTCAATGGGCACTGCCCCCCTCTTTTTTTTTTTTTTAATTCTACACTAAAGCTCAGACACTTCTGTCCAGAGACCTGTGGAGGCTGAGCTCTTAATTTCACCCCCTTTTTCAGTCCTATTCTGAACTTACATTAGTCCCAGTTATCTCCGAGTTTCATCATTGTTAAAGAAACTTTGGAAGCAGAGGTGGTCTTCCAATTTCAGAAAGCTATTTGGACATTAAAATACAAGCTTTGAACTGCAGGTGGATTTCTTGTTTGAGTTGGCATGCTCTTGAGACAATGTGATAGCCAGGTTTGGGAAGTATGAGTGTATTCTAAAATGGAACCAAATCCAAATCAAACGTGAATTTAAAAGAAGAAGAAGAAGAGAGGGAGGAGGAGGAGGAGGAGGGAGAAGAAGGAGAAGAGGAAGAGGAAGACGAAGGAGAAGGAGGGGAAAGTTTTCGATCCTCCACAACTCTCTATGACATCCTCTTGTTGAGTGATATGTGAAAGAACCAGAAATACTAAAGCTCATTTTCGAGACTGAAAACATTGTATTCTAAGTAAGAGTTGTGTCTGGGGCAGATGGGGATGCCATCACAACAGGAGCTCCTCTATTCCTCACTTCAAGGATTATTCAAATTCCTGGCCGTGGAAATGGAGAGCAGAAATGAGTGAGGCCAAAGCGCCAGAAGGTGGTATCAGTGGGGAAAGGGAGGCGATGGTTTTCAGAGTAAAAGATGACTGGAATCTTTCTGGGACTTGAGACACATATTTCACATGATAGGAGAAAAGAAGGAAATAATCAAATATTTCAGAACAGGAAAAAGAAAGTGATCTATTAGTGGTGACCCCAAATGACCTCCTGGGAAGATTCTATTATCAGGTGCCCACGGTCACAGATGGGCCTTGACAGAGCAATAGAGTGATGGGGTGGGGGCTTTGATGCTTCTTGCCCCCACTGGTCTTCAATAATTAAATCATGCATGCATTCATTCTTTCATTCAATACACACACACTTACTGAGTGCCTACTCTTAGGATGTGATAGCATTTTAAGGGGGCTATAATACCCCCTTTACCATCTGAGGTCAGACCAAGAGAGAGATGCAGGAGTCAAACAAATGGAGATGAAAATACATCTTTATTGCTGCTAGTGAACAAGGAGGACGAGTGGATTTCCTAATACTAAGCCCCAGAATTAAATAGTCATACCCAGCTAGACACAGAGAGTATAGGATACCAGAAGCCTCTCCACGCAGGGGAATTACCTGATCCTGTAAGCCTCAGGGCAGAGAAGAGCAGAGTGAAATGCCCACTCTGTGCAGACAGGCAGATTCCAAAGAGAAAGAGGGAATGGCTCTGATGGGCACACCTCCTTCCTCCCCCCTGGGCAGGTGTATTGATAGAGGCGCTGGAGGAAAGTCAGGAGTGTTACTCCAACATAACTCTCTTTAAGGCAGTCTCTTAAGTGGTAGACTAGGGTCAAGGACGCTTCCTCTAGACTGGAAGACATACACATATAGATTCCTGCCGGGCAGGAACTGGATATAGTCCAGTATGGCAACTAGAGCAATAAATAAGCAATAATAATGTATGTGACCAATTTTCTTTTCCAGCAGGTGGGGCATGTTGGACAACTTAGAAAGTAGTTGGCCCATGGGGCGTCTGGGTGGCTCAGTCAGTTGAGCATCTGACTCTTGATTTCAGCTCAGGTCATGATCTCAGGGTCATGAGATGAGATCGAACCCTGCACTGGGCTTTATGCTCAGTGGGGAGTCTGCTTAAGATTCTCCCCCCCCCGCCCAGCTTAGGCATGTGCTCTCACTCTCACTCTCAAATAAATAAATAAATCTTAAAAAAAAAAAAAAAAGTTAGAAAGTAGCTGGCCACAACCTTGTTTTCCAGTCCGATATAACCATACTGTCCCCAAAACTGGGTCGATTTGACTCAAAATGCACTACTCGGCCATCCTTAATACATACTCCTGCTTTGATCTGGAATAGCCTTTTCTCCTCTCTCTCTCTCTGTCTCCCAGTGACATTCATTTTCAGTGCTTTTCCCATATTGCACCTCTCGAAGAAACATTCTTTGATCCCTGCAACTCTGCATTCCTGCTTGTAACCGAACCGGCCACTTTGTTCCTTTCGCGGGGCTGTTCCGTGCCTCCGCGCTGTATCGTAAGAATGCCTATGCTGGGCTCATCCCTTCTCGAATTGTGGCATCCCCACATCTACATGCCTTCTAACATCTTCCTCGGAGGCTTTGCAGAAGGGATGTGAAGTTAAATGTAAAGAAGCTAAGCGCCCCTCCTTTCATGACCGATCAGGCTCTTGCTGGCTTCTCAATTCGCTCTGTGTGCTGCGATCTCCCGCATCCAGAGGACGCAGGAAAGAACCAGAGGGCTCGCACAACCGCCCTGAACCCTCTAGCCATCGTGCCTTCATTTCTCCGTGCAGAACTGCACGGGCCGTTTACCATGGGAAGGTATTTAAATCTAGAGGGTGGCAGACGTGTGGTCAAAGGGAATTTGGGTTTTTCTGAAAAGTGCCGGGGGAGTAAGGAATTTCATGATTTGCTCCCTGCAGTCTTCACGCCATCCCTGCATTTTGTATTTTTCATAAAACAAAACATTGTGCCGTCACAGCAGAAGCTCGAGTGACCTTCGTGCTGTTTATTGCCTCCCTGGCTGTATTAAACCTCCAAGCGGCGCAGCGGGATTTCTAAAGGACACAGGCCTCAAACCTGCCAACCTATCAATTTAGTGGGGAGAAAAAATAAAAGTTAGTGTGCCTCTCACACGCCTGAGATTGTATTTGTAAGTAACCTTCAGCGCAGACCGCATTGCTCACGAAGAGAGACCTATTCTCGCGGTTTCGATCACCTGTCCCTCTCGCCTCCCCGTCTCAGACCTTTCCGCAGCTTGCTTTTGTCCCCCAAGACCGAATCGTTCCTTCTCTTCCTGCAAGCAACTCTCCTCTCCAAGGACGGTGATATAATGTCTAAAGCGAACCACTTCAGCCCGCAAGTCCCCACAGCGGCCTGGAAGGTGACGTGCAGTGTAATGAGGTCTTGCTGCCACTAGGGCCTGAAAGACAATTACTAGACAGAGTGTATCCTTGGCAACTTTCCAACTTCATGTGTGACCCTCTCCACGGGCAACCACTTTCTTGGTTTTTGGTTTGTTTGTTTGTTTATAAGGATTTGAGGTTTTTTTGTTTTTGTTTTTTTTTTTTTAATTTGAGGACTGGAACAATACCCCTCCCAGGTTCCTTCTTCTGCCTATGGAGTGTTAACTCTCTATTTCGCAGAGGCAGGTGACCCAACCAGGACTGGAATTCGGTTCTGTACATAGGCATTGAAGAGACCTGTTAGATTTTTATCTCAATTTGCCAGGCTGGAAGGAGTTCCTGGCAGCTATCTTGTCTGCCAAGTGGACAAAATCTGCCGGCCGAATAAAATCCAACAGACATGACGCTAGGAGATGAGAGGGAGCTATTAGGTCCTCCTGGGACTGAAGCAACGCTCATCCCCAGATATCCCAGTTAACTGATCCAATAATTTCCTTCTCTGCATAATTTGCATTGTGTTGGGATTCTGTCGCTATGACATGAATCTTGACTAATGCAGATGATAATGCAAAAGTGCTTTCTTCTGCTAATTTGCAGAGCTTTGATTACACATAAGACTGAGCGTTAATTCATGTTTGCTGGATATTTCTATTCCTTCACTAATTATTTCTTCATGGTTGCTGCCCATATTTGACAATTTTCTTTTTGTTTTGTAATAGCTTTTACTGTACTTAGAGTATTAGTCTCTCTTCTGTCATATGTGTAGCAAATATTTTTTCCCAAATTGTCATATATTTTTGACTTCGATAGGTTTTCTTGGCAAATAAATGTATTTTTTTAAAAATGCATTCTGACCTTGGCATTATGCTTTAAAAAGGCCCCCCTAATTCAACATTGTTTTTCAAGTGAGCAGCAAAATAAAATTTGAAAATCAACAGCATTCGTCCATACTGGGAATAACCATTCAGAAAAGGAAATAAAAAATATATCTTTTAATATAGCAACCAAAGCTCTAAAGTGCCTGGGTTTAACCTAACAAAGAATAAACAAGGATGCATGGTGAAAATCTTCAAAGAATTACAGAGCATTAAAAAAAAAGATTTGATTAAAGGAAGAGGTATTCTTTGATAGTAAAATTTAATAATGAACTTCAGATGAGTTAATATCTGTTGAGGGGTACAGCGTGGTAGGTGTTTTCTAAAGGGCTTCTTATGTGTTAGCATTTAAACTGCTCACTAACCCTACATAGTAATGTTCTTTCAAGAACATCAGGGTGGATTCTCGGAGGGGTTGAAGAGTATGGAGCCAGAGAAGTACAATGGGAATGATGACGGGGAGAAAATCAAATAAAATGATGGGAAATGCGTTTTATAAACCAATGGATGATAGTGAGCCGTAAACTAAGGAGTATTGTTATATCATGTTTGTTCCTGAGGTCCAAAAACAAAGAAAGAACAAAGTGAAGGAAAACGAAATGAAAATATGAACCTATATTATCTTCTAGTATTTTTAATGTTTTATTTTTATTTGGTGTAAATTGTGAGAAAAGTATTGACCTTATCTGGTTCTCTCCTCCTCCCCCTAAAAATATTTAGCCAGTTGCCAAAATACATTTTATGGATAAGTCCTTCTTTCCCACTGTTTTAAAATGTCAAGTTGATTTTATAATAATAGGCATATGGGTCTGTTTCTGTTGTTTCTTCTGTTTGGTTGTTTGCCTCTCTTACACCAGTGAAAAACTTTAAAAGAAATCAGCTTTATATTGGTCTTTTGAATTTCCAGTCCATCAATCAACAAATCTCATTAATTCTACCTTCTGAGTATTCGTCAAATCCTTCAATTCTCCATTTCCCTGGGTAGTTACATCACCATCTTTCTCCTGGGTAGTTACATCACCATCTTTCTCCTGGAACACAGCATAGCCCACCATGTGGTTGCCCTGTGTGCATTCTTCATTGCATCCAGAACATTCTCTGCACAACAGAAAAGAATGAACTCCTTATACTATTTGTTTCATTATGTCACCTCCTTTCCCAGGACCCTTAAGGAGATTATCACTGCACTCAAATAAAATCTATTCCATGTTGCATGGTCTGCATGTGGCCCCAACTGTTTCTCTCCTCCTCTTTCCCCAAGTCTCTGGAGTTCCATCTTTTGGTTGACGCCAGACTCCTTTTGTTTCTTGACTGTGCCAATATCTGCTTGTTGCAGGGCCTTCAAACCTGCTTTCCTTCCCCTGGGAACTCTCGTTCCCTTTCCATTCTTGAGTCAGGTTCAGTGTCAATCCCCGTGAAGACCAACACTTATGGCTTTGGGTGTGCTGCATGGCAGCCCAGTGACACCATTTGTGTGCCCACTGAAGGAAGTGGTGTTCTCCAGTTTGGGCATAGAAGTACTGTGTAGCACCAAACACTCCTCTCCATGACTGGCAGCTTTCTTGTAAAGCACCTGTTACTGCTTGTAATTAGAGATTTACAATACCAGGGTCATTATTTTTTTACTCTCTCTCTCTTTTATGAGATTGTAAGCTTGTTGGAGGCAGGGCCATGTCTGTTCTCTCTCCCTCTCCCTCTCCCACAAGCAAAATGCACACAGTGGATCCTCAAGTATTTACTTAATGAATGAGAAAGATCTGGTTGGTCATGTCCTTCCCTATCCCTCTTCATTTAAAAAAGTCCCAAGCTATCTATCCCACCTTTTTCTTCTACATACATTTTCAGAAATTTTTCATGCTCTAAAATATCCTACTGGAATTTCATTATATTCATAAATTATTTTTGGATGATTTGCAATCTTCACAATATTAATCTCTCAATGTGTAAACATGACATAATATTTCATAGTGTTTTCTTTCTCTCATACGAGTTCTACTCTTTTTCTATAAGGATTATTTTCACTTTATTTTATATTTGTGGTTGCAAGTGGGTGCAATCTTTTTGGAGAGGAGGGATCCTCTTCTTACTCTATTTTTAACATAGGAAATTACTGGTATTTTATATATAGCTTTTAATTGACAAATGTATTTAAATCAATTATTACTATTTTTTTTAGAGGAGGGAGGGGGAGGGAGACAGAGAGAGAATCTTAAGCAGGCTCCATGCCCAGAACAGAGCCCAATGCGGGGCTTGATCTCATCCCTGAGATTATGACCTGAGCCAAAATCAAGAGCTGGATGCTTAACCAACTGAGCCACAGGTGCCCTTTAAATGAATTATTTGTTTTAATGACTTTAATAGAACTTACTAAATTTTCTAGGGAGGCAGTCATGAAACTTACAGGCAACTCTTTCTTTATCCCTTTCATTATTAGAGCTATTATGCCATTTTTGTATTTTATCCCATCACTTATTATTTACAGAATATTTTTAAATAACAATAATAAAATGAGGTACCTTCATTATGTTTCTAATCCCAAAGAGAATTTATTTGTTCACCGTTAAGTGTGATGCGGTTACCCCTAGGGCATAGATTTGTTTTTGTGTTAAGAAGCCACTTAAATCCTCTTTTACAAAGAATTTTTGTATGAAAAATGATGTTCAAGTTTATTCACTGCATTTGAATCCTCACTATGAGAATTATAAGGAACGTGATTTGGGAACCACAGTAGTGAGAACTCCAGTTTGAACCTCCTCACGGGTACATTTTTCTCCGAGGAGCAATGATGTTGGCGTCCATACAAAACTCCCCTTTCAGCTTCACTGACTTTCCGTGGCCACCAGTGCAGCTCCTTTTGTTCCTTGGTTGCTTTCCCACATGCTGATTTCTTCGCTATGCTTTTTCTCTGATTTGGCTACAATTTAGGAAAGGGCTATTCCTCAGATGTTCATTTCCCAAGAATGGCGGTTGAAGAAACAAATGTAGGAAGTCCGCATCTAAGGGCTACTTGGGCTTATCGTATTAACGCCGAGATAGAAACTATCTTGCGATTTGTTCGGTCCTCTAAGCTACTGCAGAACTAAACACGAATGTTTCCATGAGAAGTGAGTGATCTTTGCTGTCCTTGTGTTACTCTTTGTTACTCTACTTAGGTGGGCCAAAAATTAGCCAGAAAATTATTTAGAGAATTCTAGCTCTTTGATCATTGCCCTTACAGGGGACGGATTCTCTTCTCTCCCTTATTATGAAAAGAATTTTGATTGTGTGTGTGTGTGTGTGTGTGTGTGTGTGTAGATGTATTTTGAAGTAAAAAAATGAAACATAAGAGCCATCTAAAAAAGGCAGCAAGATCCCCTTGTCCTTGGGTGCCCAACCTTAATCCCAAGTGGTGTGGACACCCACCTCCTGCCACGGTCGGTCCACCGGTGCAGGGAACCAGCCCGCTCCCCTCCCCCACCCCTCCCGGAGGAGCTGGTAGTTCTTTGCCTCTTCCTTGGGCATCTGTTGTCCCAGCGGCCACCACAAAGTCATTCCTCACTTTCACCAAACTGATTTCTGTTTGCGGAGCAGCTGGCAGGAGCCTGCCAAGGCCAGGCGCTGCCTGAGAAGCAAGTCTGCTTCTTTCCACTGTCAGGGAGCTTTTAGAAATAACACCCTCCTTGGAGGAAGTCAGAACAGCAACAGGAAAATAAGTAAAACCTATTATAAAACAGTTGTCCAAGAACTTGGGCACGGCGCGGGGTGGAGATCGATGCACTGTGAAGGTTAAATCTATTTTCACACTGTGTTCTATTTCACAGTTTAATGGTGTTTTAATGTGTCTGTCACTGAGCCCCTTCATGTTATGCAGGTAGAGCCTTTAAAGTAGAAGGAACCCGGCTTTTCCAGCTTCGCTGTAACATCTTATTTACCAGCTACGATCTGACATTTTCTTTTCCCGTCCAGAGCGATGGCAGATCTGGCTCTCCCTCTCCAGCCCTCTGGCTCTTCTTCCAGTTCTCTTTCATACTCTGAGTTTTGCAGGAGGCCAAGTTGGGACCCTTGGAGACACTTCGATATCTCTCTGACAAGCTCTCCAGGATAGTTCCCTGTATTTAAGAAGGTGACGAAGACATTTCTGACCCTTCCTGCCCATGTCATCCATTGGCTGTCTTCATTTTGCAGGTGACTCAGGCTGGTTTTGGCCAAATCTCACTGCCCTCCCTCTCCTGCCTGCGTTTTTTGCTCAGCCCCCAGCCTTGTCTCTCTCTCCACCCTACAGGTCAGTGAGCATATGTTGGGGGTCTTGCTCTTGTTTCCCCACCCTTATGAGACAAACCCTGATTCTTTATTCTTACCCACGAAAAGATCTTTGTTTGTACCTTGACCCACTTAAGCCATGTGGCAGTATAGTCATTGTATTAGTTTCTTAGGGCTGCTGTCACAAGGTGCCATAAACTTGGTGGCCTAAAACGACAGAAATGTGGTCCCTCATAGATCTGGAGGCTGGATGTCTGAAATTAAGAGGTGGCAGGGCTGTGATCTCTCTGAAGTTTCTAGGGGAGCCTTTCAGTTAACTTCTTGTTACTGGAAATCCTTGGCTTTCCTAGGTTTGTGGATTCCCCACTCTAGTCTCCACCTTTGCCATTTACATGGTGTCTCTCAATGCATTCTCTTCTTATGAGGACACCAATCATATTCTTTTAAGGCTCTACCCTACGCCATCATGTCTTCATCTGAACTAATTGCACCTGCAATGGCCCTATGTCCAAAATGTGGTCACAATCTGAGGTTCTGGGAAGGATATGAACCTGGGAAATACTATGTATAATGGTTAATTTTATATGTCAACTTGACTGGGCTGTGGTGCCCACCTATGCAGTCAAATACCATTCTGAATGTTTCTGAGAGAGTGTTTTTGATGGAATTAACAGTTAAATCACTGAACTTTGAGTAAAACAGATTGTCATCCATAATGTGGGTGGACCACATCTAATCAGTTGAAGGCCCAAATGAAACGAAAGACTGACCTTCCCTAAGCAAGAGGGAATCCTGTGCAATGACTGACTTTAGACTTAAACTAAATCATTGGCTCTTTCTGAGTCTTCAGCCTGCCAAACCACCCTGCAGATTTGGGACTTGACAACCTCCATAACTGCATGAGCCAATTCCCTAAATCTTTCTCTCTGTGTATGTGTACACACACACACACACACACACACTGGTTCTGTTTCTCTGAACCAGAATACACTATCTAACCCCATACAGCCATGTACATGAAATATATAGAAGGTGTTCCAGGAAGAACACATACTATTTAGTTATGCTCAATAATGAAGAGACAGAATTTAGGCACTCAGATTTCTATAAGTTAGAGTAATGGAGCCAGCTTGACATCCTCCTGCTTGTCATGAATTCTAAATGGCTGGGTTTTCAGTGGAATTCAAATTACAGGGAGGGGAAGGCACTATGACTAGGTATAGCTTATTGCAGAAATTCTCAAAGTACGGTCGTTGGAGACATCTGAAACTCTTCCAGAGGATCCGCAAAATCAAAATTATTGTCATAATGATACTAAGATTTTTTTTTGCTAATTTCAATTGTGTTAACCTTTATTTTTTTTTAAGATTTATTTATGTATTTTAGAGAGAGAGCATGCGACTGGGGGAAGGGGCAGAGGGACAGGGAAAGAATCCTCAAGCAGACTCCCCACTGACAGTGGAGCCCACCCAACACAGGGCTCAATCCCAGGATCCTGAGATCATGACCTGCGCTGAAGTCGATGGGCTGCTTAACCTGCTGTGCCACCCAGGTGCTCCATCAGTTGGGTTGACCTTTAAGCCGATGAAACCAAAGTGATGTTGGGTAAAACTAGTATGTCTGAGCATGAATCAGTGCAACCCCACCAATCATTGTTTCTTTACCAAGGTGCACATCCAGGGCAATAAAAACCAGTTTTACTTAAGAATGTCATTGAGAAAACATGAAAAATTATTAATTACATGAATCTGACATTTTTGTTGTGGCAAAAATGGGAAGTTCACCTGAAGCAGTTCTGTTCCATATGAAGTATGATGGCTTCCTGGAGGAAAAATGTTTGTGTGATTGAGTTGCTAGCTGAACTAGCCAGTTTTTCATGGAACAGTATTTTTCCTTGAAAGAACAACTAACAAAGTGTAATTATTCAGACCTGGGCATTTGGCAAACATTTTCTTGAAAGTGAATGAAGTGAAACTGTCATTTAAAGGTAAATGACAGTATTTGTTGCAAATGATGAAAGCAGCCTTTTGAAAGAAAATGAGAATTTTAGAGACCTTGCCTCGCCATGATGAGCTTAATGGCTCTCTGATGAGATTCATGGTGATGTTGATTCACACGGTTGTTATTGCATGTGAAACATACCAAGATTTAGAATGTTTGTCTAACTCAGGGAACTATTGTTTTCCAATGACAAAAGCAAGATGTTATAAAATTGTATGTAATAGATCCATTCAAACAAAAAGACAAACTAATGGATTTTAATGTTCATTCATATAATTTCAGGTTCCATATTGCAACTCACCTGTAAAAATTATTACTTGTCAAGTTTTGGTGTAATATGATAAAAGAATACCTATAATTATCAAATGGGCTATTAAAATGCTCTTCCCTTTTCTAACCAGACAGATGATAAGACCAAACATTATTCATACTCTTGAACCAAAAAAATATATTGTAATATGCTGAATACCGAAGCAAGTAGAAGACTCCAGCTGTCTTCTATTACACCAGACATTATAGAGTTAGGCAAAAAAATGTAAAGCCATGCTCCTTTTCTCACTAATTACTTGAAACTTGAAAATACAGTTATCTTAAAAAATACACTACATATTTTAACATATAGTAGATTTGCTATTATTTTAGATGAATTAATACATAACTACTTTTAAAAAATTCTCAATTTTCATTTCTAGTACAGCAAATATTGACATAACCCAAATAAACAGATGCTCTTTGGAGTTAAAAAAATTTTTAAGAGTGTAAATTCTAATCTTGAGGCTAAAAATTTGGTCTAGAACCACTACTTTAGACAATGATTTTACTCAAAGTGCACTGAGAAGCCATTTAAAAATTTTAGGTAGGAGATTGGCCTGGTTTGTATCAGATAATTATTGACAAAGATGTTGAGAAATGGTTACAGTTCAGCATATGCTTTGGAACTAACAGGACTTGCAGATCAATTATATGGGGGAAGTCAGGGATAGAAAGCGAGGACTCAGAGTGACTCTGGTGTAGGGTTGTCAGATTAAAGTGTATCATTTGGGGATAAACCAGAGAATGAGACCTGGTAGGAAATTTATATTAAGCAATTTATTGCAAGGAGTGTGTTTACACAATTGTGGGGACTTGCTAGAAAAGTCCAAAATCCAGGGGGAAGGCTGTTAGGCAGGACAGCCTGGAACCCTCTGTACTGAGCTGACAGAACTTCATCCCTCAGGGAAGCCTCAGCTCAGCTTTTCAGGCCTTTCAAATAATTGAATCAGGCCCACCAGGATGATCGATTACATCTAGAAAACAGAGTTTCTAGGATCATCTCCTTTGCTTCAAGTGAACTGATGATGGACTTTAATCTACAAAATGCCTTGAGGCAGACACAGATTAGTGTTTAAGTGGATAGTCGAAGGCTGTTGCCTCATCAAACTGATGCACCCAAACGACCACCGCAGTCCACCCCTTATCACCCTGGCATCCACACACATCCCTTTAAACCATACTCAAAACCCAAACTATGGGCGCCTGGGTGGCTCAGTTGGTTAAGCATCTGAATCTCGGTTTTGGCTCAGGTCATGATCTCAGGGTCATGAGATCGAGCCCAGCACTGTGGGACTCTACACTCAGTGGGGAGTCTGCTTGAGAGTCTCTCCCTATGCCCCTCCCGCCATTTGCAAGCATCTGCTCACTCTCTCTTAAATGAATGAATGAATGAATGAATGAATAAATAAATATATATAAATAAAATCCAAACATTCATTCCTGAAGGATCTGTGCTATTAGCCATCCTGCCTCATTT
Source organism: Ursus maritimus (assembly GCF_017311325.1). Classification (NCBI taxonomy): domain Eukaryota; kingdom Metazoa; phylum Chordata; class Mammalia; order Carnivora; family Ursidae; genus Ursus; species Ursus maritimus. The sequence continues at coordinate 13,999,112 of NW_024425230.1, read as the reverse complement.
GGTTGTTGTAGTTGTCCATTGACTTAATCACAGAATGTGGTAGTAATAAGAGATAACCCTAAGGGATATCCTGTATTCCAGACACATGCTTATATCCCTTGTGTAGTAGTAGCTTATTTAAGCAGGATCAATCAGGATCAATTCCCCTCGCCAGTATAGTGATCCCCTTATTTTTTATTGGTTCAGAGCCCTGAATTGCCCAAAGTGGCTGGATTACAGATCGATCATACTGGACTGCTTATATCATGGATGGGACAGCACTCTCTTCTTACTGGAAATACACAATTAGCTTTGAACATGGATCAGCCTTACCTGCGTGCAGCACTCTTGCCAAAATACCATCCGTGGGCTTGGAATACATATTGTCTTTTGTTTGGCTTGAGCAACCTTACTCCTGGGGTTAAGACCCAAGGAATGGTCACTTACCGAGACAGCAAACACTGGGAGAGGAATACTTTGCAGGCAATTGTTGGGTGCATAAGTCGCATACTCCTTGCACAGGTCAGGGTTGGGGATGAAGATGTACAAATCATCAGTACAATATGTAAACCGTGTTTGAATCATGGGACTGGATAAAAGAAGAAAGAGAAAAGATAATAGATGCAGCCCCAATGAAGGGAGATGTAACAGAGGGCAGAGAAGGAGCCAGAAAGAATAAGAGCGAGTTACCACTGGTGTGAGAGGGTAAAAAAAATATCTGTTTGAAGACTGAATGACTTAAACTAGTTTGAATTCTGCAGTGTTTCACAAAGAGAATCATGCCTTCTGCTGGTCTGCCATGCAGACAAACGTCGGACTCATGGTCGAAAGCTTCGTGCTACAGACCAAATACTTATTGATCTCTGCTTCAAAGAAAAGAGAATAATGAAGTTTTGGGATAACTCATTCATTCATTCAATAAGAGGTTTTTCAGAAAACAATATGGTAAGTGACATTAACTTAGGCATGACAAATACACAATTTAGTAAAATTTGTTTCCTAACCTCAGGTAATTAAGAAAGGTTTTGGTGAAAATATAGGACCTTACTCAGCTTTTGGTTTTGATGGGGATGGAGGAGAAGACGAGAAATGTGGGAGAAATCACAGATTTGGATTTAAACATCTTATCACAGGGTTTGACAATGCTCAGCGACTGTGAATTTGGGAGAATTAAGGGGACAAAATGACCAGCATGGTTAACTCCTGAGATACTCTGAAACATTTCATTTCTCCTAGAATTGAGACAATTTTTATCACCGTTTTATACTTTCCCAGTGAGGTTATGAACCAGCTGCCTATTGAGCAAAAATATTACCATCCAATTAATATTTTGGAAGCAATGACAGGCTCTTCTAACCTCCTGGCTCAGCAGTCTGTTCAGAGAGTCTGATCATACAGGAAGTGGGATAAACGAGGGGCCAGTCAGTTTATCAGGCCCTCACCACAAAGAGCAGAGGCCACTTACTGAAGTCTGTGAACCACAGAAGGCGGCAGCAGGGGATTTTGCATTTGAATTATGAATATTTAAATAGGCTTATTAAAACCATGTCCACAGAGAGCAAAAATGCATTTGCTTTTAAAACAATTAAAAATATAAAAGGCTATGCAGAACAGTCCCTAACTCATGGAATTTGGAGTCAGAAGACAGAGAGTGAATCCCTAGCCCCAGCACCTCCCAGCTATGTGGTGTGGGGAAATGAATTTGACCTCTATAAGTTTTATCCAATGCCCCACTCCTTCACTTATTCTCATTCCTTTAGTCAAAAAAAAAAAAAAAATTAAATGCCTGGTTTTTAGAACCATTGTCTGAATTTGAATCCTGGCTCCATCACTTAATAACTGTGCATGTTACCTAACTGCTCTGTGCCTCAGTTTACTTATCTGTAAATGAGAATGATACCAGTAACTATGTCAAGGCCTTGTGAGATTAAATATGTTAGTTCATACAATGTATTTAGAAGAGTGTCCAACACATAATAAGCATAACACAAATGTCAGCTCTGAGATGAAATACTATGTCATTACTGTGTACTAGAAATTGTGCTTGGTGATCAGATGAAATAGTGAGCAAGATGGACAGTCTGTGCCCGTATAGAGATAAGAGACAAACGATAACAACAGAGGTGTTCTGAAAGTCTAGTATGGAGACTGCAATATGAAGCTGAGGCATGACAAATGAATAGGAATTATCCAAAGACAAAGGAGGGAAGAATATTAGAGATAGAGAATATATGGATATTGGTTGAAAGGATGGAGAATGGAGACAGAGAGAGAGGAAGGAAGGAAGGAAGGAAGGAAGGAAGGAAGGAAGGAAGGAAGGAAGATGGAGGGGGGAGGGAAGGAAGAGAACCTGCAGGAAGGATGAGGTCAAGACTGAATATTTATTTTATTTTATTTTATTTTATTTTATTTATTTTATTTTTTTTCTAAAGATTTTATTTATTTATTTATTCGACAGAGATAGAGGCAGCCAGCAAGAGAGGGAACACAAGCAGGGGGAGTGGGAGAGGAAGAAGCAGGCTCCCAGCAGAGCAGGGAATCCAGTGCAGGGCTCGATCGCAGGACTCTGGGATCATTCCCTGAGCCAAAGGCAGATGCTTGATGACTGAGCCACCCAGCTTCCCCAAGAATGAATATCTTAAACATATGGGGTGAGTCTTAAGTGTGTTTACATATCATGGACAGGGCTGGAAGAGAGGACAAAGCTGAGGACCCCCATGATAGGAGGAGGTCATAGAATCTCAAGGACAACGGAAAAGATGAATCCTCCACGAATCAGCAAGAAGGACAGCGTGGGGTGGGAGAGGTTCTAAACTGAAATGACACACTCTCTCCTTTGGAGGATGTGTCGTTACTGGTATATCTTGGTTTATTTCATGAAGTCAGCTTGTGGCATATGGACCAATTCTTTTCCAACTTTAATGTGCATACAAGTCACCTCAAAATCTTGTTTAATTGCAAATTCTGACTCAACAGGTCTGGGATGGGGCTTGAGATCCTGATTTTCTGAGGAGCTCACAGTGAATAGCCTGTCATAGCCCTAGAGTATCTCCTTGTAGCACAGGGCTGCAGAATTTTCCATCATGGTCCTGCTCCTGGGTCCTCTCCACCTGAGTTCATTCTCTGCTGCAGAAGCAGATTTCTGTCAGAACAGGACTCTTCCTGGACTGGGATTCCAAATTATATTTATAGTCTAGGATGTTTTCTGTCCTTAGCTTAGCCACAATTTAGGAGTGTTCATCTCTGGTTGCATTCCAGTCACCTAGCGAGCTGTGAAAACCCTGATGCCATGCTTAATGGTAGACCAGTTAAATCCGAATATCACTGAATATTTATGTCCTGAAAATGTAGCCATGAAAAATAGTAATACGCGTATTTTGAAAGAAAAAGAAGTATTTTTATTTGATTTTTAATTAGTCCTAATCACCTACCAGTGGGGGGGGTGTGTGTATTGGACATTGTGCAGCTTCTCAAGCCTTGAAATTAGGTTGGACGCCACCACCTCATTTACCGTTCCACACTGATTATACACTGTACTCACTTTTTTTAAAAAGATTTTATTTATTTATTTATTTATTTATTTATTTATTTATTTATTTAAAGAGAGAGCATGTGAGTAGGAGGGAGGAGCAGACAGGGAGGGAGAGAGACAAAGAGACTCTATGCTGAGTGTACAGCCTGAGGCAGGGCTCTATCTCAGAACCCTGAGTTCATGACCTGAGCCAAAACCAAGAGCTGGATGCTTAACTGACCGAGCCACCCACAGGTCCCTGCACTTCTTATCACACACAACTCCTAAAAACCCGACTTTCCAAAGAGATGACATCATCAAAAGGGGCATAGCTCAGATAGATTTTGAAATAATTGAATTCCCTTGACTAGTAGTTGCATAGCATCCAACTAGATGTTGACTACTGCTAAGTTTTCCATGTAATTTTGAAATCTCTTTTGGTACCCTGTGAGTTTACTGACCCACCCCCACTTCTTCACCCCCACCCAGAGTACATTAGCTCATAGTATTGGAATTAAGAATTTAGATTCAATAAATATAATATTTTCTGTCAAATGTAAAGTTTCTAAATTCTTGTTCATAATTTCTGTAGCTATTTTATCATGGGTCAGTAACAAACATTTGAACCATCAGCAATCCAGGGACCACCCTTTGAGTAGCACTGGTCTAGGGTTTCCTCCATGATCTCATTCACTGACATTCCCCCATTGCTCATTTTATACTTCAGGTATGGAGTTCTTCCTGATGCTTGTAGAAGACACCAAGTTCAGTGATGCTTTCATTCTTTTCCACTTGCTCTCCCTTCTGCGTATAAAGTGCCTGTTCCCAGAGCTTCAAATGGTTGACTTCTTCTTTCTATCCGTTCTTAGTTCAAGAGCTATCTCTTCACTTAGGCTTTTCCTGATGACTCAGTTTAAATTACCAACACCCTGGGGTGCCTGGGTGGCTCAGTCAGTTAAGTGTCTGACTCTTGGTTTCGGCTCAGGTCATGATTTTAGGGACTTGGGATGGAGCCCTGCATTGAGCTCCGCACTCAGCAGTAGTCTGCCTGAGGATTTCTCTCCCTCTCCTTCTGCTCCTCTCCCCGCTCAAGCACTCTCTCTCTCTCTGTCAAATAAATTCATAAAATATTTTTAAAAATTACCAACACCCCTAAGTCTTTCTCTGTAATATTCATTTTTTCCACAGCAGTTACTGTTTAACACAATCTTGCCCATGTATTTGCTTTCATTTAATATTATGCATCATACCAGGATCATAAATACTTTACGGTAGGGACCTTTTCTGTTTTTCTCACCACTATAGCCAGTGTTTTAAACAGTGCCTTCTGTGTAGCCAGCACTGTAAAATAATTGTTTGAGGAATGAAAAAATTCTAAATAAGAATTCTTGCTATATTTAAGTGTAGAATGGTCAAGTGATAGAAAGTGGCAAAGGTTTTAGAAAACAATAAGGGAAAAAACTTAAAAATAAGAAAATCCTATCCGATTACATCATCTTTTCTGTAATTTAGTAGAAATAAGATAATACTGAATTTAACAGCATTCTTTACTGTCTTGGGGAATAAGAGAGGTCTGTGGGAACAGAGCTAAGAGCTGCTGGGATAGCAGGTAGCTATAAACATTCTTTGCATGCTGTCTATTCCTTTTTTTTCTTGCCTCTTAAACTTCTGGCTCACTAAAGATGGAGATCATGCATTATATTTTTAAAAATATATCTCTCATAAGACTTGCCATTTGTCTTAATTGATTAGACTGCTCTTAAAAAATGACTGTAAACTGGTGACTTAACAGCAAACACCTGTTTCTTGCAGTTCTGGAGACTGGGACGACCAGATAAAGACACTGGGGAATTTGGTGTCTGGTGAGAATACACTTGCTGGTTTGTAAACAGTGTCTTTTACTGTGTCATAACAGGGTGGGGGAAGGATCTCTCCAGAGTCTCTTTTTAAGGGCAATAATACCACTCATGAGGGCTCTACCTTCATGACCTAATTACCTCCCAAAGGCCCCACCTCCTAATACTGTCACTTGCGGGGTAAGATTTCAACATATGTATTTGGCAAGGGTGGGGCATGGTGGGGGCACAAAACATTTAATCGATGGCACATTTTCTTTTCTAAAAATTTTTTTATTTAAATTCAATGAGCCAACATATAGTACATCATTAGTTTTTGATGTAGTATTCAAGGAGTCATTAGTTGTGTATAACACCCAGTGCTCACGCCCAACTTAGTGCCCGTCACCCAGTTACCCCATCCCCGCATATTACTCAGCCATCAGAAAGGATGAATACCTACCATTTAAAGCACAATCTCTTTAAACACAAAAGTGATATGCTTATGATATTTTGGTGTCCATGAATATTTCCCTGTATTTCTTAGCCCTTAATTAACCTTCCAGAGGAACAAAACAAAACAAAACAAAACAGGAGGAAGGAAAGAACGCAAATGTGATTCTATGATTCTCCCATCACTATAGGACTGTTTGGAGTGTTGCATCTATGGACTTAAAAGCTGGCTAGGAGAGCTGATGGTGGAAGAAGTCAACTCAATCTGCCACCATCACTTCAAAGTGATGTGGAGTCTCATTGTGGTTCTAACTTGCATTCCCCTAATGATTTGTGATGTTGAGCATCTTTTCATGTACCGTTTGGCCCTTCATATACGTTCTTTGGAAAGGTGTCCATTCAGATTCTCTGCCCATTTTCTATTTGGCTTGTTATTAGTAATTTTTATTACTTTGGCTGTGGACTTGTATAAGTTCTTTATATATTTTGCATATTAACTTCTTATCAGATATATGGTTTGAAAATATATTTTTTCCCATTTCATAGGCTGTCCTTTCATTTTGTTGATGGTCTCTTTGGCTGTGCAACAGCTTTTGGTTTGATGTAGCCCTGAAGGATTTTTTTTTTTTTAATTTTATTGCTTGTGCTTTGGGCGTCATATCCAAAAAGTCATTACCAAGACCCACATCAAGTTGCTTTATTCCTATGTTTACTTCTAGGAGTTTCATGGCTTCAGGTCTTACATTTGAGCCTATAATACATTTTGAGTTAATTTCTGTGAGTGCTATAGGACATGGGTCCAGTTTCATTCTTTTAAATGTGAATAATCAATTCTCACAGCACCGTTTGTCGCAAAGACTGTCTTTTCTCCAAGAAAAGTATTGGCTCTCTTGCCAAATACTAGTTGACTGTGTATGCTCGGATTTGTTTCTGGGCTCCTAATTCTGTTCCACTGGTCTATTTTCCTGTGTTTACACCAGTACAGTACTGTTTTCAATGACCATACCTTGGGATTGGAAAGTGTGATGCCTCCTGCTTTGCTCTTTTTTCTCAGGATTGCTTTGGCTATTTGGAGTCTTTTGTGGTTTCATACACATTTTAGGAGTGTTTTCTCTACTTCTGTGAGAAAATACCATTAGAATCTTGGTAGAGATTGCATTGGATCTTTTGGAATATTGACATTTTAGCAATGTTAATTCTTCCAATTCATGAATGTGCAAAACCTTTCCACTTCTCTGTGTCTTTTTTGATTTCTTTCATCAGTGTTTTCAGATTTGAGATCTTCGACCTCCTTTGTTAAATTTATTCCTAAGTATTTTATTGTTTTTGATGGTATCATAAGTGAGATCATTTTAAATTTATTTTTTAAATGTATTGTTGCTATATAGAAAAATTGCTGATTTTGTATATGAACTTTACATCCCGAATCTTTATTGAATTTATTGATTATATTTAATAGTTTGGGTTTTTTTGGGGGGGGTTGAGTCTTTAGGATTTTCTCCATATAAAATCATGTCATTGTGAATAGAGATAATTTTCATTCTTTCTTTCCAATTCTAATGCTTTCTATTTCTTTTTCTTGCCTGCTTGATGTAGCTAAAACTTCTAGGATTCCTTGTCTTATTCCTGATCTTAGGGACAGCTTTAAACCCTTTCACCACTGAGTATGATATCAGCTATAGGCTTGTCACACATGGCCTTTATGATGTTGAGATATGTTTTATTCCTAATCATTAAGAATTTTTAACATGAATGGATGTAGAATTTTGTCAAGTGCTTTTTCTGCATCTATTAGGATAATCATATGATTCTTTTCTTTCATTTTGTTAGTTTGATGTGTCACACTGACTTGCATATGTTGGAGCACCCTTTTATCCCAGGGATAAATCTCACTTGATCATGGTGAATGATTCCTTTAATGTACTGCTGAATTTCATTCGCTACTATTTTGTTATGAGTTCTTACAATTATATTCATCAGGGATACTGGCCTTTAGTTTTCTGTTATAGTAGTGTCCTTTTCTGGGTTTGGTATCAGGATAATATGGGAGGGTTCCCTCTCAATTTTTTGAAAGAGTTTGAGAAAGATTTGTGTTAATTTTTCTTTAAATGTTTGGTAAAATTCACCATTGAAGCCATCTGGTCCTGGACTTTTCTTTCTTGGGAGATTTTTGATTCCTGATTCAATCTCATTACTAGTAATTGTTTTCTACAGCTTTTCTATTTCTTCCTGGTTCAGTCTTGATAAATTGTATGTTTCTAAGAATCCTTCCATTTCTTCTAGGTTGTTCAATTTATTGGCATGTAATTGTTTATAGTAATTCAGGATCCTTTGACTTTCTGTGGTATCCATTGTAATGTTTCTTTTTTTTAATTTATAATTTTATTGATTTTGATTTTTTTTTCCTACTCTTGGTTAGTCTAGCTAAGGGTTTGTCAATTTTGCTTCTGTTTTCAGAGAACCAACTCTTAGTTGGCTAATTTTGTTTGGCTGATCTTGTTCATTTGGGATGATTAGATTTTCCCAAACAAACTAAAGCTGAGGGAGTTTATTTCAAAAAACTAAAGGAATTTTCTTACAAGAAATGCTAAGAGGATTTCTTTGAGTGGAAGTTAAAGAATGTTAATTAACATCATAAAAAAAATAAAAAAGGTACTATAAATTTTACCAGTAATGTAAATATATAGCCATGGTTAGATTCTGTAATATGGTGATAGTGGTGAAAAGTTTTTGTTTGAGAAAGTCTAAATCTAATCTTAGTTAGGCTGTTCTTGTTTATTTGGGATGACCGTCTTTAATGTAGGCATTTATTGCTATGAATAATTGCTATGAACTTCTCTCTTTGAACTGCCTTTGCTGCATCTCACAAGTTAGGATATGTTGTATTTCCGTTCTCATTTGTTTCAAGAACTTTGTTTATTCCCCCTTTATTTTTTTCGTTGCTCCACTGCTTGTTTAGAAGAGTGCTGCTTAGGGGCACCTGGGTGGCTCAGTCGGTTAACCGTCTACCTTTGGCTCAGGTCATGATCCTGGAGTCCCAGGATCCAACCCTATGTCGGGCTACCCGCTCAGCCAGAGTCTGCTTCTCCCTCTGACCCTCCTCCCTCTCGTGCTCTCTCTCTCTCACTCACTCTCTCTAATAAATAAATAAAATCTTTTTTTAAAAAAAGGAAAATGTTGTTTAATTTCCTTGCATTTATCAATTTTCCATTTCTCCTCTTGTTATTGATTTCTAATTTCATGCCATTGTGGTCAGAGAAGATACTTTGTATGATTTTAATCTTCTTGAATTTGCTAAGACTTGTTTTGTGACTTAACATATGGTCTGTCCTAGAACATGTTCCATCTGTACTTGAGAAGAATGTGTAGCTGTTCTATAGAAAGTTTTGCATATATGTGTTAGGTTCATCTGATCTATAGTGTTAGTCAGATGTACTGTTTTCTTATTGATTCTCTGTCTGGATGATTCTCTGTCTGGATGAGTAGGGTGTTAAAGTCCTCAAGTAGTATTGTATTGCTGTTTATTTCTCCTTTTAGCTCTTAGTTTTTGCCTTATATGTTGGATGCTTTAATGTTAGGCACATAAATATTTATAACTGCTAAATCTTCTTGATGTATTGATCCTTTTTTCATAATATATTGACCTTTGTCTCATTTTATCATTTTTAGTTTAAAATCCATTTTGTTGATATAAGCATAGCTATCTCTGCATATTTTTGGTTGCAATTTGCTTGAGTTTTTTTCCCCCATGTTTTCACTCCCAGTCTGTGTGTGCCTGTTAAGGTTAAATTGGGTCTCTTGTAGGCAGCATATTTTTGGATCTTAAAAAAAAAAAAAAAAACAATTCAGCTATTTTATATCTTTTAATTGGAGAATTTAATCCATTTATGTTTAAAGTAATTATCAATAGGTAAAGACTTACTATTGCCATTAATTGTTTCCTAGTTGTTTGTAGGTTCATTGTTCTGTTTCTTATCCTGCTGTCTTTCTTTGTGTTTTGATATATTTTGGTATCAGTGTGCTTTGACCTCTTTATCGTGTTCTTTTGTGTAATTTGTGTTTATGGTGAAGTTTACATAAAAGATCTTAAAATTATAATTCTATTTTAAACTGATAAGAGCTTAAATAGAATTTGTGAAATTTACACTTTTACTTCTCCTCCCCCCTCATGTTTTTGGTTATAACTGTTATAATTTACATGCTTTTTAAATATTGTGTAACTAATAATAGATTACAGTAGTTATGGTTATTTTAACTACTTACAACATTTTTTTAAAAGTGAAGTTATAGTGAATTATGCACTCTCATCATAGTGCAGAATCTAACAATGACTATATATTTACCATTACCAGTGAAATTTACACTACCTTTTCATGTTTTTATAATATTAATTAGCATTCTTTTACTTCCACTCAAAGTATTCCTTTTAGCATCTCTTGTAAGGAAATTCCTTTAGTTTCTTGTAATAAACTCCCTCAGTTTTTGTTTTTTTGGGAGTCTTTATCCTTCCTTTATGTCTGAAGGACAGCTTCAGCAGTTATAGAATTTTTGAATTTTTTTTCTTTCAATATCTGAATATATTATTCCATTCTCTCCTGGTCTAAAAAGTTTCCCTTGAGAAATCTGTCATTAATCTTCTGGGAGTTTTCCTAAATATAATTTCTCCTTTTTCTTGTTGCTTTTAAAATTGTTTGTCTTTTAGTTTTGCCTATTTAATTATAATGTGTCTTGATGTGGATCTATTCAGGTTCAACATAATTTGGTGGTTTTGGGGCCTCATGGATCTGGATGTCCATTTCTTTCCACAGGTTTGAGAACTTTTCAGCCATAATTGTTTTAATATACTTTCTGTTTGTTTGTTTGTTTGTTTGTTTCTTTCTTTCTTTCTTTCTTTCTTTCTTTCTTTCTTTCTTTCTTTCTTTCCCCCCTCCCTCCTTTTCTTCCTTCCTTCCTCCTTCTGGAATTCCTATAATGTGACAATTGTTTCTTCTCATTGTGTCTAATAATTCCCATAGGTTTTCTTCACTATTCTCATTATTTTTTATTTTTGCTCCTCTGACTGGATAATTTCCAATGTCTTATCCTTCAGGTCTCTGGTTCTTTCTTCTACATGGTTACTTGAAATACTCAATTAAAGTACTCAATTCAGCTATTGCATTTTTCAACTCTAGGAATTTTTCATGATTGCTATTTGTGTGCGTGCGTGTGTGTGTGTGTGTGTGTGTGTCAAACTTCTCCTTTTGTTCATGCATTGCTTTCCTGATTAACTTTAGTGGACTTTCTGTGTTTTTTTTTGTAGTTCATGAAACTTCCTTAAGAGGATTATTCTGAATTCTTTGTCTGACAGTTCATAGATCTCCATTTGTTTAGAGTCAATTTTTGGAGACTTATTAGTTTTTTTGTAGTAATGTCATCTTTACTTGATTTTTTTTTAAAATCATTCTTGATTCCTTACATTGTTTTCAATGCATTTGAGGAACTGGGCCCCTTTTCTAAACTTTACAGGCTTGCTTTAGCAGAGACACTTCTTAACCAGTCAGCTCAGTTTGGGTTTCTGGATGTGTCTGCTGGTAATGTCCTCGGGCAGGTGGGACCTGATATTATGGTCTATTTTCAGGGTAAAGTAGTCACTTTGAGCTATGAGGATGGGAATGAGCAGGGTATGTTACTGGTTGGAAACAGTTGGCTAGAACTGCTGGCTTTGTTCCATACCCAAGTAAGGTTGTAGGATAGGATTTGCATTTGTCTGGATTGTTGGTCAGGCTTACTAGATAGTTGACGCTGGGTACTATATTCAGTATTTGATGGGGCTATGAATTATCTTCCCTGCCCTGTCAAGACAGCAGGACAGGACCCAGGGCCTTTACAGGTCTTGTTTGGGGATCCAAATCATGCCAGAGTGTGCACTGAATTCCCTGGCCAGGTGAAGTCACTGCTTTTTCTCTGCAGATGGGTAAGCTATAAGCTGTGCTCTCTGTTCAGGTGCTACCATAAATAGGGCTGCTGAATGGGCTATGTGGCTTCCTATGTGCTCTGGTTAGGTTCCCTGGTTGGATAGGCTGAAGCCTGTATTTAGTGATGAGTGGAGCTGTAAATTAGATTTCTTGCCCACATGTATAGCAGAAGCAGCTCTAAAGCTAGTAAAGCTCTTTGTTGTCTTAACTCAAGCCAATCCATACCCAAATTCCCTGACTGAAGAGGGCCACTGGCTTTTCTCTGCAAACATTGGCTCTGTTCTTCAGCCTCTCAGTTCTATTGCTTCTGGGCTGTATGGCTTCCAGGAGTTGTTGCCAGCATTTCTGGTCAAATGGGGTTGAAAGACATTCTCCACAGCAGGTGGGGTATATAGCAGCTTCCTTGCCTCCACAGCAGGTGGGAGGGGGAAGGGCTGGTACAGGCTCCTCTCAATTTCCCAAACAGGCTTTCTGATTGGGAGGGGCTGGAAGCTGCCCTCAGCCTTGCCTAGGAAATAATCCTCCTGCCTGTGTGTGCCACAGGAATGCTCCATGCCACGTACTGGCTTTGCTCTAGGGATGATCTCTGCCCACCTGCCTCTTGGCTCAAGTGCCATGGAACCAGGAGTTTTTACCAGCCCTTCTGATCAAATGGAGCTAGAAGACACATTCCCTACTGAGTGGGGCTGTAAGTCAGCTCCTTGCCTGGTTGTGGGCAAACTAGGCTCTAGGGCCACAGAATTCCTAATTTGAGGATCTGAATTAGGCAGATAGCACCCGTTTGAGTTCCCTGGTCAGAGTGCACCCCTGACTTGCTTCTGTCACTGAGCAAAATCACTGGTTGGGATTAATACTTAAGCACTAAAGGTATGAACTTGGTGCTAAGATCTGTGTGCTGGTTGCTCAAGCCCTCCCCACCTTCTGGTTCACAGTCGGATTCCCAGTGGTTGAGCTCCACAGATTCCCCTGCAGTCTCCGTGGTGTGAGATAAGAAAAGGGGCTCTCCCAAAGCAATCCACAATGCTAGGGGTGGCTGGTTGTCCTCCCTGCGTTCTCTTATCCCATTGGGGGATCTGGAGGCTCAGGAGAGACCTTTCTGCCTGGTGCCGCCCTGGCCTGGGGGAGGGGCAGTGTGGTCCATGTATAGCTTTCTAATGTAGCCTGTTTGGGCCTCTATGGTACTGAGGGGTCTTCAGCCTCACTCCTGCAATTTTAGGATTCTTTTGGTAGTAGACTTGGTTTTGAATGGTTGGTAGTTGTTCTTCTTGTGAGGGGGAGTGAAGTCAGGAATAACCTATGGCGCCATCTTGGTGACCCCCTTTTTTAAAAAATAAATTTGATTTTGTCTTATATCCTCTGCCCCATTTCCCTTTTAAGACTGCTGACAAGTATGAACATAAGTAATTGCTATTTAATAGTAGGTGCTCAAATGGAAAATGGATTCCATCACATGGTTTCAGGCACAGAACTGGAATTTTCTTTGTGAGAAATACAATAAGAACTGAAAAGTGAAGATAGTTGAAAATTACAATTATGAATGTTATTTTTAAAACTGTGAGACAATTAGATATGATGAGATGTGGATGTTCTCTGATGTGTTATTAAACCTCAAAATATTAGCGTTGTAGCATTAGCAAAATATTAGCTAGCATAAGTTTTGAAAATGTTTTCCAGTGGCAATATTTTATCCAGAAATACAAACTGCACTGACCAATTTTCACTGTTTAAATTCATCGAGCCCTTCTTCCCAAAAGCAACGAAGACCATGTTAGTTTGCGAGTTAGAGGAAAATTTGAAAAAGAGTTTTTTGATGTTGACATTAAAATGCCCTATTTGCTAAAACCCATTGAGTGGCAGAGTTATCAGATAGTCCAGTTCAGTTCTTAATGTGTGTTCTTGGTGAAGGGAGGGATTAGAGACTTGGGCAAGCAGATCCAGTTTTCCTCTGTTAAACTGCTCTATTTTTTTAGAAGGGAACTCAAAGGTCAGCGGTAAGTAAACAATTATCTTTGTTTCAACATGGACTTCAGGCCAGGGAGTTAACAAAGTTTGAGGAGGAAGAGCCTCTTTCTACCCATGTTTTAGGGAAATTATTTAGTATGGCACTTCAACGATGTATCTGTATAGTGCCCTGAGTAATCTGTCTTTATTGCATCTTCCCATGGAAAGAAGAATCCACAGTAGCCTACAGCCCTGGGACCAGTGTCTGTCCCTAATGTTGGATGCCTGTCCAATCTAAGGAGCAATCATATGATTAAGTACAGGTCTAGAGAAAACAGACCAACTCCTTAATACTTTATAGGTTTTAGGTAAGTTTACATATCAGGGAGCGGCTATTATTAATGAAATTCTTTGCTTTTAACGTAAGATTAGGTGGCCTTCGCTCCCTGAGAGTTAATTTCCCTACATCTAACTTAGCAGCCACCTTGCTTTCTGTGGAATCCACCCACCCACCAAATATTACTAAGTTCTCTTCAATGCCAGGGTCTGGTGTTACATACAAAAAAATTTTTTTTCCTTCATAGACTTCACGTCTACATTTAAATGGAAACAAGTAAAAACATAAAAGATATGGGTGTGATGTAAGAGAGGGAGAGGGCGGGAGAATCAAGAAGTGATATACAAACCCACTAGCTTCAAAGCGCTTACAGATGTTTCTCTAATGATTCTCTTCACCTCTGTTCAAGGTTCCTACAGTGGGCCAGAGCAGATCAGGATTCAAAAGTCCTCTGCCATGAACATCTACATCTGAGCTCCTTCCTCCCCTGATAGGAAGTCGAGTCCAAGCCCCGCCCACCCACTCCAGTGCCCGGGGTTTCCTTGTACCCCAGCCATCGCTACTGTCCCGAAACCTTACCTTCACTGCTTGTTTCCAGCTCTCATTTCTCTCATTGATAATTATTACCCAGAAGTAACAACTAATCAGTGTATTAAGACCTCAGAAGCTTATTGTTCAACCCAAAAGTAAGACTACTGAAGTACACTGGTAACTGGAAGTGAAAATTAGTAGTGACTTTTCAAAGATACTTGTATGAGTAGTCCTAAAATGCAATGTCACCCACATATTTTGGTTCATCCAAGAAAGTCCCTCAATAGAACATCCTCAGACATTGTCTCTGTAAAACACTTTTGCCCATTTAACCACATGACAAGCTTGTTGCTCATGAAATGATCATGAGTTTCCTTTTATCCCTACGGAATTAATATAAATCATTAGTTTTTCAAGTGTGAAGTGGTTCCAAATGAAGAGAACACTTGTCATCAAAGATGCTGGGAATATGGTAGAGAATGAGACAGACCCAGTTCTTCTCTAATGGAGCCTATACTTTGATGAGAAAGACATGGTAGACAAACTTCAGAAATAACTAATTACAATGCTACCAGGAAAAAGCACCAAGATTTGTTGAAAATTCCAAATGACAATCTGAGATACTGGCAACCTGATATTTTTCATCCAACTAATAAATATTGCCTCTCCTTGCTTTAACTTACTGCCTCTGGAATCATAGGGTACTTAGGTTGCACATTTTCCAAGGTCTTTGAATTTCTTCTTAAAAATAAAAAGATTACTTTCTACCCTTCAGAAATTAAAGCAGGGAGAAATTACTAGTAAATTTTGAAGTAGGAGAACATAGGAGAAGTTTGTGCTACTTAAAGTTCGTTTTCTCAGGAAGACCCTCAAGTCCACCCCGTGAGTCGAGTTTGTACTTCCTGTGCGCACAAAAGGGCCCGCTGCGCAGTGACTTCAGGTCCAGGATAACCCTCAATTCTAATTAAGGTGCTTTGCAAGCCCACTAATCTGATGGGACCATACAGCAAACTATAAGTGAGGGTGTATGCCTCAAGACTACGGGATGAGACCTTGGTCTCGAAATCCAGTCTTTTACCTCCTCCCTGTTTAAACTTTGATTGCCTTGAGCATAAAAGAAGCAGTGACAGCCCTATCCCTGGCTCCATGCCACGGTAGGGGTGGCTCAGATTGCTTCTTCTCCCCAGTCTATTCCGCTAAACACACTAGGGAAACTCATTCCAAGGAGTGACCAATTCGGCCATTATATTGACACAACCACATGTACTCTGATGAATGACATTTCCGTTTTTTTTTTGTTTTTGTTTTTGTTTTTGTTTTTTTGCGGTCACCCAGCCGTTGATTGACTCTTGTTCATTTGACAACAAATGGGCAAACAACCACATCTGAAAAGTTGCAGTTTGCAAATATTCTCCTTTTATGGCATGGCTTTTTGCTCTTCCTTTTTCCAGAATAGCAGTCTCTTTGAGGAGACAGGGCTTATGAAGTGTTTATATAATTTCCTTTTATTTTTTTTAAAGATTTTTTTTATTTATTTGACAGAGAGAAAGACAGCCAGCCAGAGAGGGAACACAAGCAGGGGGAGTGGGAGAGGAAGAAGCAGGCTCCCAGCAGAGGAGCCCTATGCAGGGCTCTATCCCAGGACTATGGGATCACGCCCTGAGCCGAAGGCAGATGCTTAATGACTGAGCCACCCAGGCGCCCTTATATAATTTCCTTTGTAAAGAAATACATAAAAGTGTGATGGCATGGAATTAGGGTAAATGGCCGAAAAGCATAGGGTTTTGGTGATGAAAAGAATCTTGGGGGATTTTATGTGTCTACACCAACTTTCCCAAAGAGAATATTAAGAGACAGAAAGATGAAGTGAATTAATCAGGGTCACATGGGCAATTAAAGGCTTATTGAGCCAAGAAACTCAGACCTTCCATTTAATCCTGCAATGCAATATTGTCTACGTAAGCACTGACTTTAAGGAGCAAAACAAACAAAAACACTGCTGAGTTCTTAAGTAAACATTGGACACACATTCAATAATCACACTATTTGACAAGCAATGAAATGGAATAAACATCAAATGTAAAATGGTTGAGAAATTTTAGGGGAAAAAATCAGTAAGATGAATCTCACGAGCATAATAAGAGCTTATAAAAAATCCAAATCACAAAGAGCACATGTTATAACCACTTGGAGAAAAGGGTGATTAGAAAGGAGTGAAGGGTGCTGGTCAAGGTCTATTTCTTTTTCTTTTCTTTTTCTTTCTTTCTTTCTTTCTTTCTTTCTTTCTTTTTTTTTTTTTAGGGAGAAAGAGAGCATGAGGGTAAGTTTGGGGGCGAGGTGCAGAGGGAGAGGGAGAGAGAGAATCTTAAGCGGGCTTCATACCCACCACAGAGCCTGAGCAGGGCTTGATATCATGACCCTGAGATCATGCAAGGTCTGTTTCTTGATGTGAGAACTGGTTACCTGTTTGTGTTCACTGTGCAAAAAACCCAGCAAGCTGTTCACTTATGATTTGGACCTGTTCTTATACATACCACAATTAAAAATTTATAGTTGTTTTTTTTAACCTTAGGATGTTAGCCTTTCCTAAATTTCACAGTTCACAAGTAATGAGGCTGAATCCTAATTCGTATTTTTTAAACTGTAGAAATATGGGAAGAAGTGGTCTTGCAAGAACCTTGGAAAATCAGGTTAATGGCTTGAATTGGGGTGAGGGGTCTCCAGATCCTATCATATGCCACTTAACTCACCTGCTGGTTTTTGTCTATAAAAGGGTGGTCATAAAACATTTACCTCCTTGAAAACGAGGGGCCATGTGGGAGGGCTGTTGAAGTCCTTCCCATTAAAATGGGTATTGGCCTAGTGGTGAACCAATGTGTCCAGCTTGGAGCAAGCAGAGCCCCTCACTTACCCTCGGCCCTATGTGTCTGTAGAAACACTACCTCATCTGTTCTGTAATTCAGCCCTATAATTCATCCTTCCAAAATCATTCTTCTTGTGTCAGAAGCAAACGTAAATATCTTTTTCTACCATACACCATCCAATCTTTGGTCTAATTATTCAAAGTTTCTTAGTTTGGATTTCTCTTTGTCATTTTTGTAAAGCCAATATTCCAAAGATGAGCAAGTAGATTTTGGTTAGGAGCTGGGGTAGTTTTGAAACATGGTTGCAAAATACCTCAACATTCCCTCCCACTGAGAAAATGCCTCTTGTGTCATCCCTTGAAAACAAAAGGGCGGTCACCCTCAGGCCAACAGAGTGGGAGTTCAGAGGCTGAGTCATAAATGGGGACATAGCTTCCTCCTTGTTGGGATGCTTGGATGCATGGCCCTGAGCGGCCATGTAGAAAGACCAACTACTCTGAGACTGCCACGTTATAAGGAAGCCAAAAGTGGAGATGGCATGGGGAGGAACTTCAGTCTTTGAGTCTTCCCTGCCCAATGTTTGTCCCAGATGACAAGTGAAGGAGCCTTCAGATGATTCCAGGCCTCAGCCATTAAGTCACTTCCCTCCACCCAGCCTATCCCAGCTAAGGCCCCAGACATGGAGGCACAAGTCATCCCCACTGTGCCCTCACTGCATTCCTAGCCTACAGAATCCCTGAGCATAATAAAATGGTTATTTCAAGCCAGCAAGTTTTGGGGTAGCTGTGTAACAACAGAACTAAGGAATTCTAAAAGTCTAGTGAAGCTTAGCCAGTATCATTCTGCTAGAGGACGGGACTCTGTATGTATAAGGATGAGAAAGGCCACTTGAGATGTGAAATGGAGAAGTCTCGTGGGGCAATATCAGAGGGATGTGGGTCCCAATGCCACGCATGGCTATTGACAGAGTTACAGCTGTATCATTCACCAGGAGAGGTGTTCCAATGCCTTCTTTAACATTGTCGCAGAGTTGTCCCAATTATCATAGTAATACATTTAAAGGAGTAGCTTTCTAAACTGTAAATCGTCAAAGCAGTAGTTGCTATTCTTGAGTTCTGTTTTCCCCTTGGTGAAGATTCTTTCCTACTGATCCTATTGACAATTTCTTGTCTTTTAGCCCAGGTGAGAGACCACAAGTATATCTAGAATGCCTGGACCATTGAGAAGAGCCATCATATTGGCCATTGAAAGATAAAGCATGGCTCATGGTCAGTTTTGAAACTGGTTCTTGTGATTGTCGTTGGGCTGAGAAATGAGCACAAGTTCTAGTTAGAACAAGTAGCAGGCTGAGTGTCAGGACAGTACCATGTGCATTTGTGGCCAAGGCACATCTCACCTACTGCATTTTTTCACTCAGAGGAAAATGCTCTTTGAAGGGTGCCAAATGGAGAAATGGTTTTCATAATTGTTGGGTCCTATTTCTTCTGTCACCAACATTTTAAACTTGGCAGCTTTGAGTTATCCAAGCTTTAAGGGAGAATTCTCCCTCACTGGAAACTAAAGACATCCCTAACCTCTTCTGACCACAGAAGACTTCAGGATGAAGTATTAACAGTAGTCTGGCCATCATTGCCTCCTTTGGTCCTACAGTAAAATGGGTGTAATACTCCTCATCAGGAAAACTTTTAATAAATAGAAATATTTGGAGCTCATAATGCAAGGAAAGGATCAGGCAATTGCTTAATACTGTAGCAGCTTTGGCAGGGGTGGGGTGCTAACCTCAATAAGATATAAGGGAACTAATTCTGAATATCAGATTAAATTTGCTCTTGTACATCCTGTTTTGTTTTGTTTTTTTCTCCAAACAGTATTGGATTTCATACGTCGTGGTGAAGTCTCCTCCCTGCGTGGATGCTGGATTACATCCCCCACCCTGTATCTCTTAACAAGCTCTTTGGTGCAGCTGGAATTAATGCTTCCTGTCGTTTTAAATAATGTGACATTGAAATACAATTTTTTAATGTGCTGGCATTTAACATGCCACAATATTTCAGTTATTTTACATTCATTTGGGTGCTCTAGTGTTATTACAGCTGTTATGAAATTCTGACAAAGAGGTGCATTTCTTTCTTCTGTTCCACCATAATTGCTTTTTGCCGCATCTCTGAAGCGTAACCATGGCGATCTGCAACATTCATCAGAGGACCTCTTGTTATTTCCCTCGTGTGAATGAAAAACAAAGTGATATAAATACTCAGAGAAGTTTTTAAAAGGCAGCTTTCTCTTTCTTTCTTTCTTTCTTTCTTTCTTTCTTTCTTTCTTTCTTTCTTTCTTTCCTTCTTTCTTTCTTTCTTTCTT
>NW_024425230.1:13970799-13979341 GCF_017311325.1 Ursus maritimus | reverse complement strand
TTCCTTCCTTCCTTCCTTCCTTCCTTCCTTCCTTCCTTCTTCCTTCTTTCTTTCTTTCTTTCTTTCTTTCTTTCTTTCTTTCTTTTTCTTCTTTCTTTCTTTCCTTCTTTCCTTCTTTCCTTCCTCTCTTTCTCCCTTCCTCTTTCTTTCTTTCTTTCTTTCTTTCTTTCTTTCTTTCTTTCTTTCTTTCTTTCTTTCTTTCTTTCTTTCTTTTGTTCATTTCCAAAGGTGGAGGGACTGTTGAGGGGAAATTAAGTTTCATGGCTAGAGATTTTTCATTATATATTTACTTTTAATGAGAGATCATCTACACAGGGCGTTTCTGTGGCAAGCACAGAGAGAAAATGAGAACTTTAGTCAGTGCCTTCAGGAAGAAGGAACTGCTGTCATCGAGAATGAAAAAGGAAATGAAAGATTTAGTCTTTTCTAAATTTGACTTGTTACAAATGAGTCCTTGTTTGAGCTGCTTAATGTGGAATATCATTAACATATTGGAACCATTTTGTTGATGTTTTGACTTGGTCTTCCTTTTTATGGGGGGTGGTTGGAATTACCATGTTCTCGTTGCACTTTAAATTGCCATCTTTCTGACAATTTGGAAAAGGTTGGGAGGTCAACCCTGTCCCATTTATCTGTACTCTTCTCATCGCTTTAGTCCTTCTGTTCTGGCTTATCAGGGATGATGAGGATTCAGGTAAAAACACTGGTACAGAATTCCCATCAGATATCATCTGTGAAATGACAGTGCAGGTAAACTGGAGGGGTCTTGCTCTATTGGGATTCTAGTACCAGCAATAAATCTGAGAGTCAGCACCTGTTAATTCCCACTGGTGCTGCGATTGCAGTGATGTGAGGGTAAGGAGGTGGGGATCCTTCTTAATTGTATTTTCCTAGAACTAACTTCAAAATATTTACCCCATATATTTTTTTTTCATAGTTTCTCCAGCATTTCCTTTTGGACACTGAAAAAATTAAGTACTTAGCCTTTTCTATTAAGTAAGAGATTTACAAGAAGGAATCTAGTGTTCAGTGGTATCTAAAGCTAATGGAATTAATTCTGGCAAGTCCTAAATATTCGATACAATTTTACCATTGTGTCTGTTGTGATCTACTGTTGGGTTTTTATGGCAAGATATATCGATAACTAATATATTTTCGAGGCACAATCATTGCAAAACCACATGACTATGAATAAGAAGTATCCATGCAATGGCTTGTACCAAACCTTCAACATTTGTGAAAGAGAATTATTTTTATGGAAATTCAGTATAATTCTGGGGTTAAAGTGATTTGAATTTGAACTCTGGTCTCATTATGTTCACCTCTCCCCTAAAACTTTCAGCCATCCTAACAGACTACTTCTGCTGGCCCCTAGCAATAATATGTCTACAGAAACTTTTAGTAATTGTGATAGCCATGAGAATGTGCTTTCTGATGTCCAACTTCATGGAGCTTAAGTTGTCAAGACTTCCAGCTGCTATGCTCTGAAAACCATTGCCCTATTTGCATGCAGGCCATATTTCCCATGAACTACATGATTGAGCCAATGATTGAGTGTACATCAAGTTAATATTCTACAAGCAACTCTAATTCCATACGTTGGTTACGGAAGCCATTATTATCCTTATTTTGCAGATATGGACTCTAGAACTCTCAAGTAATATGACTTAACATTTACGGCAACTTATTCCAGGTGTTCTAGACCCAACTTCTCTTCTACATGAGCAAAACTTCATTTACTCATCCATTTATGTATTCAACAAATATTTGGTGACTATCCACTAGGGCAGACACTCTATTAACTGATGACAGTAAGTCACCAATAATATTTGTTAATGAGGAATATATGTTGCTGTTAATGACCTATGAGCCCAGAGACAAATGTCCAGGTGATTCACTCAAACCAAAAGGGTTAGGGAGTGAGGTATATCTTCAGGGCAGAGGACACAGATTCTGCAAGACAGTATTTTGAGATGCCAAACACAGTTTGAGTGTTTGTCTGACTGTCCAAACCTATCTCTTGCTTCTCTACATTCTTTTCTAAGTGGGCCCAGATAAAAGAGTCTCCAATCAGAGTTGAGTCATAAACATACAAGCCACCTACATGCTATAAAAATAGAAGGAAATTCATATGAAGAGCCAAAAGGGCTTTAAACTTTATTTCAGAAGGAGAATTCTCTGCAGAAACAGAAAAAACAAAACTGATACATAATTAAATATGAAAGCCAACTGGAAAAACACAGGAAAAATGGGAAACATAACAATAAAACCAACACACACATATTAGAAGCAACGACAAGTGGGATAGATGCTTCTGGGAATGGGAACTATATCTGAACTAGAATAGGCAAAGTTTAAAAAAAAGAAACAGACGTATAAATAATTGGTTCATAGATTTAAGGAAAGTTTGCATTGCAGGTAGACTCAGGAATACCTCTAACAATAGACCACAGTGCCAGGAATCCTCCTCCATTCACATTTCTGCTACTGGACATGTTAAACATATACTCTCTTACCATGGGCTTTCTTTCTTCATGCGGCCATTGATGGCTCCATCATTGTGAAAATTTGTACCCACGAATAGGGAATGATTAGGTTTCTCAGTTTCAGTTAGAAAAATTCCACGAAAGCATTCCTAATGAGCCACTTCTTGACTGATAAATGGTAGTTGGGGAAGGGCAGGGCCAGTGACAGGAAGGTCCCCAGTGAAGGGGTAGCAGGTGCCAGGCAAAACCAGGAATATGTCCCCTACAGAACAGTGATTGGAAAACATGTCAGATCCTGACAGCATGTCATTATCAAAATAAATTCCTGATTGGATAACATAAGATGTAGAGGAAAATATGTTACTGATTAAACAAGGAAGAAAAAGTAATCTTTAAAAATACATATCTTCAGATAGAAGTGATCTAAAAAGAAGAATAAAAGACAAAAGTATCATGTTGATCATATACATTTCTATGTTCTCTTTGAAAAATATAAGAAAAAAACAAAAGGCAAATATAAAACAGAAAAAATATTTTGCAAGTTATTACATGCAGCTGATACCTATAATAATGTGTCAATCAATTTTTTTTCATTAGTGAGAAAAACACTAAAATATTAAGGAAAAGGTATGGGCAAGGGATATAGAACATACACAGAAAAATATATATATATTTAAAAAATATTATAAATGTATCAACATCATTAGTAATCAAAGAATTCCAAAGTAGAACAATTAAATGCCATTTTTGTTCATTCAAATGGTGAAAACTTAAAAACACTCAATGGTGGTGAGCCTCTAATAAGCTAAGCACACCCAAACCAAGTGTAAGGTGGGGCGCCTGGGTGGCTCAGTAGGTTAAGCATCTGCCTCCGGCTCAGGTCATGATCCTGGGGTTCTGGTATTGAGCCTTGAGTTGGGCTCCTTGCCCAGTGGGGTGTCTGCTTCTCCTTCTCCTTCTACCCCTCCCTCCCTACCTGTGCTTTCTCTCTTGCTCTCTCTTTCAAATAAATAAATAAATAAAATCTTAACCCCCCCCCAAAAACAAAGCATAAGGCAAAATTAATATAACTTGTGTGGGGGTAACACAGCAGCATGTTTGCAATCTTGACAGTATCTATGTGATTTGATTATTTAATTTCATTTTGAGAAATCCACCTTAAGAAATGAGAAATGTGAGACTTCTATATAAGGATGCTCCCTGCAGTATAAGTGAAACAACCCAAGTATCTGACAATAAGGGATTAGCTTTCTCTGTCTTCAGTCCTCTTATCATTTCCATTAAAGTGAAAGGCTCACTGTTTTAATGGGTTTTTATCATTACTCTAAACTGTCTTGTCCTCTGGATTTTCATCAGTCCCGTGTCTGACAAGTCCCCAATCCTAGATGATTCTGTGCACCAGTGTCTAGTTAATTCCGAGTCACTCTGATGAGCCATCACAGATACCAGTCTCTTTAATGAACCCCTGAAATTGGCTTCTAACTCACCCTCTTGCCTCCACTTATGTTCCCACCCATTTTCTTCAGGAGAGTCAGAATGATCTTTCTGTACCTCAGACCTGCTAGCTCTCATTTGCACCCCTCCTCACATGGCTGCCTTCAGCAACTTAAAACGCAGAAGACAAGAGATTCTTCTCAGGGTCTACAATTCCAAGTCGGTGTGTATCCCGCCTACCTCTCCAGCCTTATTATTTACTTCTAGCCTTTGGGTTTTAGTTACATTCTCCTTATAGTTCCTCAGATATACCAAGATCTTCTTTGTCAGTTGGCTTTGCATATGCTGTTCCCTTTGCCTGGAACAGTTTTTCTCACTTTGCTCCATATGTATGTTTTTCAATCCATTTCACTTCAACTGTTCCTTCAGATCTCTGTTCAATAGTCATTTTCTCATTCCCTAACCTCCCTAGCAAGGTCAGTTCCTACAACATGAGCTTTTCTATTTCAACCTATCTTTACAGTACCTCTTAGTTATAAATGCATGTTGATGTGCCTGAGTCATTGATGAATGTACACTTCCTTTACTACTGTCTAATGAGGATCTTTAGGTATAATTCCATATATGCACCTACTTCTCCCACTGCCCCCACCCCTGCCTCTGGCAACCACCGATCTGTACGCTATTTCCATGAGGCCCTTTTCCTTTCTTTTTTTTTTTTTTAAGATTTTATTTATTTATTTGACAGAGACAGGAACAGCCAGCGAGAGAGGGAACACAAGCAGGGGGAGTGGGAGAGGAAGAAGCAGGCTCATAGCAGAGGAGCCTGATGTGGGGCTCGATCCCAGAACGCCGGGATCACGCCCTGAGCCGAAGGCAGACGCTTAACCGCTGTGCCACCCAGGCGCCCCCCTTTTCCTTTCTTGAGATTCCACATATAAGTGAGATCATACAGCATTCGTCTTTCTCTGTCTGACTTATTTCACTTAACATAATGCCCTTAACATTCATCCACATTGTTACAGGTGGCAGGATTTCCTTCTTTTAGGGGATGTAATGGACAGCACGATAACCGTAATTAATGGTACTACATTGTATATTAGAAAGTTGCCAAGAGAGTTGACCTTCAGAGATGTCATGGCAAGAAAAAAATGGTAACTCTATGAGATAATGGATGTTAACTAAACTTACTGTAGTAATCTTCCCACACATGTACATGTATCAAATCACTTTATTTTACAGCTTAAACTTAAACCATGTTATATGTTAATGAAAGCTCAATGAAACTAGAAAAAAAAGATCAACGTCTGCAGATTTGCAAACTGCGTGTTCCCAGGAAGTAGCACACATCCTGAGATATAGTAATATGCAACACGTATTTATCGAGAATGATGGATTGAATTACACTATATCCTTATAAGGAAATATTATGCATCTTTACAATTGAAGACTTTTTGTAAAAACATGGAAACATTTTAATATAAAGACACAAAACATTTTAATACAAATGCAATAATATTTTAATACAAAAGCATAAAGCTGTACAGAGTATGATCACATGTTTATACAGTTAGCTACGTACTCTATGTACTCATTTTTTTTTTGCAAAAAAATGCTTAAAATTAATTATCTCTGATATGCCTCTGGATTTCTATGATGATGCTTTATGTACTTTTTTCTCATTATCTTGTCATTTGAAACATTTTTACAATGAGTTTATAGGAGTTTTATTTTCAGGAAAAAAATTTTTAATTGGTGTGGCCTATCGCTACACCAACTTGGAGGAGATTTGTTGTTTCAATAATTGGTCACCTCTTCAACCTCCTCTGTCTTGTATTGTGGAACTACTGGTAAATAGATTTCTCCTCTTGGCCTACATTGGACCCCCAGAGAGGATTGATTTGTGGGCTTGGAATTCAGTAGGCACCTTCATGGGATGCTTAAAGCATCTTGCACTTAAATGCCCTGATTATTTTGGGCCTCCTGTTCTCATCAAGAGTATTGGCCCACACTGCTCATGGCCTTGGGGTCTTTGAGCCATATACATATGGTAGGTTGACATGTCTCTTAAAACTTTAGGTGACCTTTTAGAATGGCTGTCTTTGAAAACCAAGTGACAACTCTAAGCAATACATTTTTTAAAAATTATATATATATATATATACACACACACACACACATATATATGCATGCAGATGGTAGGAGATGGATAACGCGGTCAATTTTAGGGAACAGAAGACCTCACCTCAAAAGGATTCACCTTGTTCTTATTTTATATCCTAAGGAAAGATAGTCAATTCTCTTCTTCACAATTTTAAATCCTCAGGGTCCCAACTTCCTTTCTCAGTAAATATAACCTTCTAGACAAAGAATGGCAAATACATCCCCTCGTAGTTGTAAATTCTGATAGACGATTAGTGGCTACTGGAGGATAGTTCTGAGAGTCCTAAGGTCATGTCTGGGCTCAGGAGGAAGTATGTTTTGGTCAAGAATGGAAGCTACTATGAATTTCCCACACTTCTTATGCTTCTTACAAACAACTTCCCTCTGAATGAGGTTGACAACACTATGTTTGACAGTTCCCTGAGCTCATGGCCCAGGGTCTGTCTGACTTTACTGATTCCTTCTTTCTTTTTCTTTTTCTCTTTCTTTTCTTTCTTTCTTTCTTTCTTTCTTTCTTTCTTTCTTTCTTTCTTCCTTCCTTCCTTCCTTCCTTCCTTCCTTCCTTCCTTCCTTCTTCCTTCCTTCCTTCCTTCCTTCCTTCCTTCCTTCCTTCCTTCCTTCCTTCCTTCCTTTCTTTTCTTCCTGATTCCTTATTTCTTAGAGGCAACAGAGGCAGCGTGTGAAACTTCCTTCTGCCATTTTAAAGAACACAATATCATTTTCTGGCCCAGACAACTTTGAAAACCATACAGAGCATCTAGTGTTTTATTTTAACTTAATTTCCCTTTCTTTGGCTTCTGGCAACACAAGGCAGATCAAGGGCACAGAGTGAGGCATATGCCATTGAAAGCTGCCCTGGCTTTTCCCTTCATAGTACACTGGGAGACACCATGTGGCATAAAGCATTCATTTGCGGGTAAAGAGTCTGTAAAATTGTATTTGAAAATTAAAAAAAAAATTAATTAGAAGGCAGCATCTGTGAACCTTTCGCAGGAAGCCACTTTTTTTTTTTCTGATAAATGATCCCAGCTCTGTGGCCCCTTATCCCCCTTCCCCCACGTCAGTGACTAAAACTGGCTGTTCCTTTCATTGTGATACTGAGTAATGGTCAGATGGAGATTCCTCTGTTTAATATTTGACAAGCTATTGATGCCTCCCAGAAAACTTTGAAAAATATTTAATTTAGAGCCACTTCTTTGACAGCTTCTCTTGGCTGCCCTGTTTTCCTCTCAATCTCTGACTTGCAGGAACTGTGTGACTTGAAGCTTCTGAGGAGTGTATCAGCTCCATAATCCCTACCTGATGCCACCCCCTGCTGTTTGAGACAATATAATTCACTCCAGCAGCCAATGCAGGGAGCCATGGATAAAGAAATTTTTATTTCAAGTGGGAGCTATTTAATCAAGTGTGAAAAAAAGAAATCCTCCTAACAGCAACGGTGTTATGTTCTCTTTCTCTGAGCTGAGATGGGTACGTGTGAGCCAGCACTACAGACACTAGAGCAGACAGGCCAGAGGTATCTGTGGATGTTGGGGGTCTGAGCAATCACAGTTCATGGCCAGGGTAGTTGGAGACAAAGAGCTAAGACGTGCAGGTGGGCTGTTGGGGTCTTAGACCCAGTGGTGTGTTGAAGCAGAAAGAAGCAGGTGGGGAGTGAAATATGAAGACCAGCTGGGTCTGAATCCGTGAAATGAACACAGAGGGACAAGAGATGGGTCCAGAGAGTCTAATTTCCAGGGCCAAGAATCAGGTATGATAAATCAGCAGAGATGAAAGTCATAGAAATAGACTAGTAGTAGCCTAAGGAGCAAAGAGTAGAGAATATAGATTGGAGAGGCCTGGGTGGCAGGGCTTTGTGAACCTTACTAAGTAGGTGTGATGGGTTGAATTTTGTCCCTGCCAAAGACGTTGAAGTCCTAACACTCAGTACCTGTTTTGGAAATAGAGTCTGCAGGTGATCAGGTTAAGGTGATGTCAGTGGATGGGCCAGTAAAACTGGGTGGTTATAAAAATGGGTAATTTGGACATTGGGGCAGGCACAAGGAAAACACCATGTCAAGATTAAGGCATAGATTGGGGTGTGGGATCTACAAGCCAAGGAATGCCAAAAAAATCCCAGCAAGCCTTCAAAAGCTAAGAGAGAATCACAAAGATACTCCCTTAGAACCCTCAGAAGGAACCAAGCATATGGACACCTGATCTTTGACTTCTAGCCCTCAGAATTGTGAGACAATACATTTCTCTTGTTTGAGCCAACCAATTTGTGGTACTTTGCTAAAACAGCCCTAGGAAACTAATACAGTAGGATTCACATCCACTAAGCAGATGTGGCTAGTCTCCCCATATCCAGCCTCCACTCCTTTTTAGTAAGAAACTCTTGATTTTTTTTTTTTTTTTTTTTTTTTTTTTTTTTTTTTTTTTTTTTTTTTTTAGGGTTTTTTGTTCACTTGAAATAATAA